>NW_012140747.1:4122814-4123366 GCF_000956105.1 Propithecus coquereli | reverse complement strand
TTTCTTGCAACTGAATGCAAATCTACAATTATCTCAATAAAATTGTCACTTAAAAAATTCTACTCATCGTACAACATCCAGACATTTATCAGGACCAGGTGCATATGGTACATGGTGCACATTTTGTCCATTATTCAACATCTCTGCGAAATTATCAAGGTTAGAAATAGCACATAATAGCAAATCAGCACACGTCAATGTTTTTCCTGCCAGAGCAAGAAAGCTATGCTATTCTAGTCTTCGGTGTGAATAAGTAATTTATAAACTGATATCAATCGATTTGTACTATAAATTAAAGGAGATAGGTTTTATCTTTTAAACAATGGTAGCTAGAAACTATAAACATAATTGGAGCTCTATTTTTTTCAGGGCTAGTGGCAAATATAAAATGCCATAAACACTAAAAGAAAAATAAAACAATATTTGAAATTAAAGTAATATGCTTCCACAATAGAATAGTTGGCTTGACTTATTACTTATTATTTGATTTGCAAAGATAAACATACAGTAGATTTCACCTTCTTTTGACAGGAAATCACCCATTTGCAATGG
>NW_012140747.1:4121520-4122764 GCF_000956105.1 Propithecus coquereli | reverse complement strand
AGTAATGTTTCCTCTTGGAAAATGACACCATAAGACATAAAATAAAAGTACTAATTAAAGTCAACTGATATTTAACTTATGCAGTAAGCATGGAAATCTCTTTCTGCAATATTTTCCTATTTTCAAAGCCTTTTTATGATTCTTACATTCTTCCAAACTTTCTCCTCACAAGTTGTACTCAGGTAATGATCTAAAATTCATTCACATTAAATTGTAAGTAATTACAAAGCTGTATTTATTGTTCCTATTGAATTGTATTACACTCAGAGTATTAAGCTAAAGAAATGAATATCTAAAACTTGAATTTTAAGGCACTACCAATAGAATTATCATCTACTATGCTAACCAAAAGACTAATCTTTGTTGACTGACTGAAGCCTGCCAATGCTAATCCACTAAAAGGCGTGTTTATCATACCAAATATATACAGCAAGCCAGTAACATTTGGTGGTTGCCCAAGTTTGCTAATATTGAATAATGAGAAGTAAAAATAACTGGTTAAATAATGACATACACAACGTATATCACATCAATCAAAAATTTATCCTTTAATGTGTTGATTAAGTGAAGAATATGGGTTTTCAGAAAATCATTAGAAAGTCATTTACTATACTTGGCTAATTTTAGTGACAAAATTTTTACTGCCCTTAACCAGCCTCATTTTGCAGATTTTCTTTTCTGTGTCTCTATTCTGACTGCCAACATGGGTGCTAATTAGCATCAATTTTGCTAGTAATATTTTTCTTCTCTTGGGGACAGAGGACAGCTGTTCACCAGGAACAGAAATAAGAGTACCCCTGATTTCTGTGCACCAGTGGACTGTGGTAATTGATTTTAGTCATAGCTAATCCAAGCAAGTTTAGAACTCCATAACTGACTGTATATCCTATTAGCAATGCCATTAACCATCAAGCTTGCCTAAGGTGACAAGGAAAACAACTCAATAGCACCAAACTCAGCCACCGTGGAAAATAAACTCACCTACTGTGGAGTGACAGGACTCACCTGGGAACTGGGCTTCTCGAACTGAATACATTTTCAAGAAGATCTCTTTAAGCACTTAATGAAATGGAGTTTTTTTTATTACTTTCATTTAAAAATACATTATGAAATCCAGTTGGCTCTCCTCTGCTGTTGCCAAGTTTTGAATGCCTGATTTCCAGACCCACAGCAGAGCTATAACCAATTTAATATATTATGAAGATGTGTTTTCATTTCAGTTTATGGCGGCAAGTATCTAGGTC
>NW_012140747.1:4118777-4119887 GCF_000956105.1 Propithecus coquereli | reverse complement strand
GGGCAGCCTTGTCTGGTTCCGGTTCTAAGTGGGAATGGTTTCAATTTTTCCCCATTCAATGTGATATTGGCAGTGGGTTTGTCATAGATGGACTTGATGATTTTAAGGAATGAGCCGTCTATGCCTATTTTGATGAGAGTTTTTATCATAAAGGTAGAGCTGCAACTTTGTATCACATTTTTAAATCATGTAAGATGACTTTCATATAAAGATATAGAGAATATCTGGGGAATTGTTTTCCAATTGTAACCTGCAAAACTGGTCTTTTCTAGCTAAAAATTAAAAATGTGAGTACCAGATGTTTTTAAATTCACTTAGCGACTAACCACCAAGGAATGCTGAGGTCTTTGTTTAAGACAATTTTCTTTTACTACTTTTAGTGTGCTTTTTCTAAAGCTAACAAATTGATATATGCCATTCTTGATTTTCAAGTGAAGAAAATTGCCAATATTACACAGTTTCACAGATGAAAAAAGGAAACATATTTAAATCCAGGCAGACAAAATGAAAAAGGAAAGAAAGGAAAGGAAGGAAAGGAAGGAAGGAAGGAAGGGTGGAAGGAAGAAAACATATGAAAGAGAATCTCTTTGAGAACTACAAGTAAGCATAGTTATCTCCAAAGATAAGATTTATAAATTTCTGATTTAGCTATAAGAGATCTAAAAGCATATGCTCATATGTTGTTGTTCATAATATTATGGTAAAACAAATATAGACTACAGAAATATATTAGTTATAGAAATGGCTCCTAATAAGATAATTTGAGTAGCTAATGTTATATTCATGCCCCATGGTGGAATCATGTCTTTTATGCAAAATTTGAATCTTTCCTTATGACAATTATATGAGTTAAGCAAATGTAAAAAGGCTAAAATACTTTTAAAAAATAACTTCTAATTCAGCTGCTGGTGAACATATGAGAACTAATGAATACTCAGAAAAATTTCTTAGCAATTTCTCATAGCCACTGGCCTTGTGGTTTTAAATAAAATTTTTAGGAACGAGCATATTTAGTTGTTATGTTATTGATAATCTTTTGTTGGTTTCCTTGTTTATAATCCTGGTAATGTGTGTTTTCTAGGAAAAATAATATTATTACCTGAAACAAAA
>NW_012140747.1:4117116-4118727 GCF_000956105.1 Propithecus coquereli | reverse complement strand
CCCACTTAAAATTTAAATAATCAGGCTGTTTAAAATTTCTGGTTACTCCACTTTTATTCCTTTTCTAACAAATTTCTTAAGTTTTATAAGAAATACACTATTTAGACTTTTTTCTTAGTGAATGCCCTAAAGTCATTTCAAATACTTATATATTTTGTACCCAATTAGATGTTAATTCCCCCATGTGAATGTTCAGTCACGCAATCCTACCCTGTCCACTCACAACTAAAAAGCCCTCTGGACACAATAAATATACAATAAATACGAAAATTCTGATTTAACAACCATAGGCAAACTAGTTTTATGTAACTATACCTCTAGGCATTGAATTTGCTTATACCAACCAGAGTCATGATTGAATAAAAAACTATCTTGACGTCCTTTAAATGTTGAACTGCTATCCACACAGGCAGACTTTTGCACAGACTAGTCATATGAAAGGTCTTATACTCCATTAAGTTTCTAAGCCAATAACTTGATCTAAAAGCCACATTGACCCTTGGGACCTATTCAGATTATCAGATTCACTTTTTAAAAATATGCTCATCCATGAATTCAGAAATATAGTTATGTCGATTTGAGAATATATTTCCTCTATTTCGAAGGCTGTCTGTAAAATGAATATATAATATCATTCTTTCAGTTCTCTCTGAAGACATTTGTCTATATTTCAAACACACTCTCTGTTCCAGCCTTGATATTGCTCTCAATTTTATTCACAGGATTTTAATCGGCAATAGGACATCCAGTCTGAGTTATACAATAAAGAGTTAATCTACAGTCACTAGCATGAAATCTTTTAGTCTTACGTTAATATGCATATCCTTCAGGACATATGTTTTCAAGGCTGTTCTTTAGAACTAAGACCATTCTGCATATCATACAGTGGCTTCTACACAGCATGACTGTAATGGAGATTTGAAAAACCAAATGAAAAAATGTTGTTTATGTTTAAAGTTCCATATTACTAATGCAAAGGGTTTCTACCAATCTCTGAAAAAAAAATTGTATTTTTTGAAGCTGTTTGACTTAAAAAGTAGTCATTAGAGTCAACAAATATTTATAAGCGTTTTTTTTTTTGTCTGTTTTGACTGCAAAAAAAATAAAATGGATCAGCTTGACAATAATGGAATGCAAAGGAGTTGAGGCAAATGTACTTGCAACACAGAAAAATAAACCCTAGGGATTTAAATAAATGACAGAGGAGAAAACAAACAGCTTGGGAGTTCTTGGTTGGGTTTTGGTCACAGTATTAAAAAAGGAAAATCAGAATTCTTTTTACTCTTTCCCTCTTAAGAGAACACATTTAAAAGGCAATGGTTGAACTAGCAAGACGACTGTTGGTTTAAGGGTCCGGTGATGAAAACTATTCCCCTTTCCCGAATATTGCTTTAAATCATAGTCTCCTTTAATCTTTTTTTTTTTACCCTCGGTAAGCTCCTTTAGAACACATTATGCTTTCTTATTATGTTTCTGTGGAGAAACGACAGCCCTTATGATTTGGGTTCCTAAAATGAATTTCTATGAGTAGAGATTTGAAACAAATTATTTATAATTAAAATGGCTCCCTCCACCCAATGTTATTAGAAGTCATAGTTGAAAGCACACGCT
>NW_012140747.1:4116728-4117066 GCF_000956105.1 Propithecus coquereli | reverse complement strand
CAAACAACAGGAATGAGCAGGTGCTTCCTATTGGAGGGTTCCTGGGACTAGATGGAGACTCAAGGAAGCTCTTCATTCCTTTATGAAATAGATTTAATAAGATAAATCATCTGGTTGCTCTGAAATTCACAAACAATGAATACATCAAATAGCAAAAATGGTCTTAAAAAACACAGTGTATTGTTTCCCTATGTTGTAATGTAATACTTTCCAGATTTAGCACAGCTAATGCATTTTTGGGTCAATTGCAAGCAGCAGTAATATGTTACCTGCTTGGTATGTGCTAAAAAGAGAAAAAAATTAGAAAGACATGACTCTTGAAGCAAGAGAGAAAAGGA
>NW_012140747.1:4115160-4115758 GCF_000956105.1 Propithecus coquereli | reverse complement strand
TTTTTAGCTTCCACGTATGAGTGAGATTATGTGATATTCGTCTTACTGTGCCTGGTGTATTTCACTTGTCATAAGATCCTTCAGATTCAACCAGGTTGGCACAAATGACAGGATTTCATTCGTTTTTATGGTTGGATACTTTTACATTATATGTATGTACCACATTTTCTTTATCTATTCATCCACTAATGGACAGTTAGGTTGATTCCATATCTTGGCTGTTGTGAATAGTGTTGCAATAAACGTGGGAATGCAGATATTTCTTTGATATACTGATTTCCTTTCTTTTGGATATATCCTGCAGTAGAATTGTTGGATCATATGGTGTTTCTATTTTTAGTTTCTTGAGGAACCTCCATACTGTTCTCTGTAGTGGTTACACTAATTTACATTCCCATTAATAGAGTATGAGAGTTCGCCTTTCTCCATGTCCTTACCAGCATCCAGTGTTACCTATCTTTTGGCTAAAAGATATTTCAATTGGGTGAGATGATCTCTCATTGCAGTTTTGATTTGCATTTCTCTGATTAGTAGTGATGTTAAGAATTTTTTTCATATACTTTTTGGCCATTTGTATATCTTCTTTTAAGAAATGTCT
>NW_012140747.1:4114441-4115110 GCF_000956105.1 Propithecus coquereli | reverse complement strand
TTTTTTTTTTTTTAGCTTCCACATATGAGTGAGATTATGTGATATTCGTCTTACTGTGCCTGGTGTATTTCACTTGTCATAAGATCCTTCCGATTCAACCAGGTTGGCACAAATGACAGGATTTCATTCGTTTTTATGGTTGGATACTTTTACATTATATGTATGTACCACATTTTCTGTATCTATTCATCCACTAATGGACACTTAGGTTGATTCCATATCTTGGCTGTTGTGAATAGTGTTGCAATAAATGTGGGAATGCAGATATTTCTTTGATATACTGATTTCCTTTCTTTTGGATATATATCCTGTGGTAGAATTATTGGATTGTATGGTGTTTCTATTTTTAGTTTCTAGAGGAAACTCCATACTGTTCTCTGTAGTGGTTACACTAATTTACATTCCTTTAATAGAGTATGAGAGTTCGCCTTTCTCCATGTCCTTACCAGCATCCAGTGTTGCCTATCTTTTGGATAAAAGATATTTCAATTGGGTGAGATGATCTCTCATTGTAGTTTTGATTTGCATTTCTCTGATTAGTACTGATGTTAAGATTATTTTTTTCATATACTTCTTGGCCATTTGTATATCTTCTTTTAAGAAATGTCTATCAGGTCTTTGACTTATTTTTAATTAGATCATTTGTTTTTTTTTCCTATTGAGTTGTTT
>NW_012140747.1:4104327-4112175 GCF_000956105.1 Propithecus coquereli | reverse complement strand
GTGTATGGGTTACAGAAATAAGACTTGAGGACTTCTTATGCTTGAGTGATAAGCTCTACATCTCAGAATACCTTTAAAGTAAACACATAAAACAAAACCGACAGACAAAAACACAAAACAAAAAGAATCAACCGACCAATAAACAAATAGACAAATGTGTATAGGCCAGAGCATATGGAGGTATGATTCTGAGAGACAGCCAGTTTATCTTGACTCTAATCAAGGACTTAATTCCGAGGGGAAAAAAAAAAGTCCTAATAGCTCTCAACTGGTTCAGCTCAATTCACCAGGTGAGAAAATTACATGGGGGTTTGCAGTCAAAATCCTTGGCAGTATGCGCTTGCCTGAATTACACACTTCCCTGAAGAACACTCTATGTGGATGATGCTTCTCAGGAAACCACAGGGGAAAATAAACAGATGGGCATGATTTCAAATGTTCTAGGATTGATCCTGGCCAGAAGTATGACAACTATCATAATTAAATCTCTTCCTGAATGTTTTGATATCAAGTTGAGCATTGAGTTCTCTTCTTTTTCACAAAACCGTATACTGTGTACCATATTAGAGAGAAAGGTATGAAGGTAAATTCTGAACACAGAGGAAAGGATTCTCCATGTGTTTTATATTCAGGTATCTTATATCTATGCCTTCTGCCAAGGTCGCTTTTTGGTATGGATAACGCTATCAAACAAGAAAGATGGAAAGGATTAATTAATCAATGTCTCCTGTGGGTTTTTAGCTAAAAGACTAATGGAAGGGCCAACCACTGTCATTATCACTATGTGGTTTGATTACGGTGATTAAGTGACTATGAACAAAAATGTCAAAAGAGAGTAATTGTTGATAGCATAGAAAAGTTTGCATATCTGAATAAGATGCCCCCCCAAAAATCCAGTTGCCTCATAGATTGATATATATGACTATGTTAAATTGTCACTCAGCATCATTGCCATTTTATAGTGACATTAAATGTCTATTCACCATAGCTGCAAGAACAATGCATGTAAGTGTAAGGCTCACTAAGACACATAAAAATGTTTGTAGTTTTCCAATGAGGATACAAATAACAACAGCCCATATTTGAAAATAGCAGCCTTGGATATCTTTAGCTATTTATATGAAAATGATACAATAGCCTTATTATATCAGAGATTATAGTATTCTAATGCCCACTAAGTAACAGATAAATCTATCAATATGTAAAACCATACGAAAGAAAACATTGTATTAAAAATACTCTGGAGTATCATTGAATAAAATATTTAATCAAACAATTAAGTGTAATCTTCAAGGTTTATGAAGTCTTTTGTCAAAGGAGGTGGGTAGAATACATTGATTTAATTGTTTATTACCTTGATTTATAATCTTTAAATATTTGGAACTCTAGTACGTAAGTCTCAATTTATACTCTTGCTTCAGTCCCGTTCATATAAAGAGCATGGCTAACTTTAAATTTAGACTTGTCTGATTCATCTTAGTTTCATATATGATTGTGGTTTTACAAGGAGGGATGGTTTTGACTGTGCAAACTCTCCATCCCTCTGCTACTTACCTCTGGTCCCCTCCACCCCCTGTAACTCATGTCCTTTTCCCTTGTTTGTATTTAAAACATTATTTTCAGAAGCTTTTAGATCCTAATGGAGAGAGGGAAACATACATATAAAAAATTCCAATGACATAATTAATAAGCACAAAGTAATATACTTTAATACCATTAGTATACATATATATACATATATTATTATGTATAGTAGTATGTATACATCCTGTGATAGCATCTTTAGATGTATATGTGTGCATGTATATGTGTATATACATATATATGTAGAGAGAGAGAATTGCATAACTAATGAATGTAGAATAAAAGTTAATTTTCCAGAGCAAATGAAACATGCTGAATTTACAAAATCAGACTGTGTTTTTTACCAAAAAGTAAATAAAAAGATTAAAATATTATCATTTCTAAATGTTAATTCTAATGTTAATTAGAATGTTAAGTGTTATATTTAGAAATTAACATGTTGTCTAATCCTCTAAAATCTTCACATTATTTCAAATGATCAGAAGTTGACTATATATCAATTAGCCACCAAAATTCACAAAGTAATCACTAGTGGTGATTTATACTGTAGTCAGAAAGATGCAAGGGATAAATATGCCTATAATTTTGTTTCTACCACTTGCAAATGTATTTCTATATTTATGGTTTCAAGGGTTGCTGATTACTTATAAGGTTGGTGGCAGCAATCTTAGGAAACATAAATCCTAAGTCTCTCAAGGGCAGAACCAAAGCTGCATTACCAGTAATTTCCAATCAGCCCATTTTTCTCCAATTTGCAAAAGAAGTCCAAAATTTATCTGTACTGTACTCCTGCATTAAAGAGCTGATTTTGAGTATAAAATGATAAACAGCAAAGAATATATTTTAGCAAAGTGTTAGCAAACAGTCAATGACCAATTTGCCTAGATACTCCTACGCTGCAACCCTTTTTGAAGAATCAGTTTTAATAAACTATTGATAGAATAAACATTTCCTCATACGTCTTGTAGTAATTGTCTCGAACCTACTATTTGGCTATTTTACCTAAGCGGCATTTCATTTACTTCTCTAATTTGTTCTTTGCCACCTGCATTTCTGGATAGCTACAAGTGTCTTTTCTTTCTCTTAGCTATTACCACATGGATTCTTAATTCCACATGAATGTCATTCTTCATTACATTCTGGACATACAGAAATGAAAAGTACATGTAGTATTTCTACACTCATGTCTTCCTGAGATCTCCTCAATACATTTCAGAGATCTTTGGCTTTGTACATTATCAACATATAATGTACTTTCACAACACTGTGTAATGTTCAGGGTTCCCTGTGGTAAGATTGCTTTTCTTCTTTTCCTCTGCTTGACAGTTTTTTTTTTTTTTTTCATTCTCCCAAACCCAGTACAAATGTTACCACCCAATCAGGTTCAGTGCCTGCTGCTCAAGAGGAAGGCAATACACTGAGACAGCAAGGGTTACAGCAGAGAAAGGGTTTGATATCACAGGCGCCATATGAGGAGATGCGAGAAATTTCTCAAATCCATCTCCCCAAAAGGGGGAAAAGGTATTTAAAGACAGGTTGGTGGGCAAAAGCCTAGGCAATTGGGTCTGATAATCGGCTGGGTTCAGGAAGGAACCATAGGGGTGTAGAAATTGTCTTCTTTGCTGAGTTGGTTCTTGAGGGGGTCGCAATGCCAGTTGAGTCAGTTCCTTCGTATGGGCCACTAGTCTGGGAGGGTCAGCTCTTCCACCAGAATGCAAGGCCTGGAAGATATATCAAAAACTAGCTTTAGGTTTTACAAGGGTGATATTATCTATGGGAGCAATGGAAAAAGTTAAGAATCTTTATGACCGTCGGCTATATGACTCCTGAGTAGTAATTACAGGAAAGCAAACAAGAGGGCTGGTTATTATCATTATTTTTAGCTCTGCTTGTGCCTTTGCAGAGTTTTAGGCCCTTACCACAGTTCTCACTATGCACCCTTTAATTAATTTGTACAGTGTGGTTTCACAGATATCTCTTCTTTGTAAGACTTCCCTTCCCTCTCAGGGAGATGAGTTTCTCAATCAATTTTAGTAGCAGTCACAGCAGAATATGTTCATACATCTCTTGCCATTGACAAAAGGTTTGGTTCTAGACTAAGTAAGAGAGCAATGCGTTTTTCACTGAGTTTTGCATCATTAGGTTCGGGATACTTAAGCCATCAGGAAGATGCTGTTGACTCTAAGAAAACTGGAGGGATATAAACTTAAAAATTTGAGAAAACTCCTAATTTTTTCAGTATAGGAAAGTTTGCTTCCTATAGTTATAATCACTGAACTATAAGGGTTATATTTACTGACAATAAAATTCAAGGGGCCACTCTCTAATGTCACAAAAATGAACACGTGAGAATTTTTGTTTCAGTAAAAGTTGTTTTCGGAAGGTACTTTTAGTGAATGTACGTGTGCAAACACATGATTGTTCACCTTTTCAGACCTTTCCAAAACTTCTTATTGGTTTTCTAAGGAATTGGGTTGTCTATTTAAAGTTTATGCAGTCTTCATTTGCCAATATGCTCCATTTGTCTAATTGCAATAGCTGCTGCCTTAGGTAACATCTGTTCTCTATTAACTCTTCTGAAAGACATTTTGAAGGGTCATAAGGATCAAAGGTGTGATACACCCAGAGACTTGGCCTAAAAAACTTGATCATTGGATTATGGTGTGATTTTCTATCCTAAGATGCTTTAGGTAGTATGACATGTCTACAGCTCAAAGGAAGCTGCGGAGGGGTTTACATATGATATAATCGTTAACAGCACAGAGTAAAAATTTGAATAATGCCAAGCTCTTACCATTTCAGTTTCACTTCTATTATAATGATAATGACTTGTTCAGTTGGTAATTATTGCTGTAGTTACTTCTTTTCTTCTTTCCCCATTGAGACAGGGAGCATCAACAAACAAAGCCAAATATGAACACATTAGAACAAGAAGCAGAGAAGCTACCCCAATAATGAAAAAGAACACTTTGGCAGGACTGGTACTTTTCAGCTCCTCATAGATCTGAAATATAGTTCCCTATGGATTCATTGTAATATTAATGATTTGCTCTCCTAGTTACAATTTATGCTGGTTATCTATGTAATTTAGTAAATAAATACTGACTAAAGAAAACATGATAAATACATATAAAATAATTCTGGTGCTCAAAATTAAGGTTAACTCTGAACAAAACTGTGCACCAATCACAAAGCTGTTTTATTATGTGTTTAAAATTTCCACATTATTTATAATATGCTAGTGAAGTAATTATAATCCACCTTTCTAAATACTGGCAACACTGGACATTTCACTTATGTTTTATAGAATGATTGCAATTCATCCCTAGCAACTAACTTGTTGGGGAGAGTCACTACAAGTGTTTATAAAATGAATTTGCAAAGGCAACTTCCTTTAGGTTTTAAGACCTGAATTCTAAATGGAAAACAAGAAGAATTATTGTTACTAACAAGTCTTGTTAACTTCAGAGTAGATACAAACATTGAAATGTCTCAGCTCTCTCTAGAATTTCCTGTGGCAAAATGATACCTAAACCCATCAAGGGTATATGTGAATCAAAGGAAAAGTAAAAAAACTCGGGAAGTCTTGAAGAAATGGTTCATCTCTAAACAACATTTCACTTCCCTTTTCAGACATAGCTGAGTGGGTTTAGTATATTTAAGATATAGCTGGGGCCGGGCTCACGCCTGTAATCCTAGCTCTGTGGGAGGCTGAGGCGGGTGGATTGTTTGAGCTCAGGAGTTCAAAACCAGCCTGAGCAAGAGCAAGACCCCATCTCTATTAAAATTAGAAAGAAATTAATTGGACAACTAAAAATATATAGAAAAAATTAGCTGGGCATGGTGGCGCGTGCCTGTGGTCCCAGCTACTTGGGAGGCTGAGGCAGGAGGATCGCTTGAGCCCAGGAGTTTGAGGTTGCTGTGAGCTAGGATGACGCCACGGCATTCTAGCCTGGACAACACAGTGAAACTCTGTCTCAAAAAAAAAAGATATTATAACTGGGTTATGAATACATCAGCTAATATAATATAAGCTTTTCACTCTAAATACAGAGACACTGAGGACTAATGGAAAGAGGGGAGAGATGTCGAATTGGTAGATATTCATTTAAACAAATAAATAAATTCATTTAAATAAATAAATCAGACCTTTCACATTTATAAGCTATGTGTTATGTGGTCAGACACTATTCTCCCACAAGTGGGCATAGCATCCTAATTTTATGTGAGACTTAAGGGAAATAATATATAATAAACTATTTTAAAACTAGAAAGTATGAAGCAACTATAAGTTACCTGAAACTTTAAAAGATTTACTGTTGAATGAAAAAGGGCAGACACAAAAGAATATATAATTTAGGATTCCTTGATATGAAATTCAAGAATTAATCTATGATGAGAGAAGTCAGAATAGTGATATGTAGACGGTATGGCATGTTTTGTTTCTCCTGGGCTACTCAATGTTTTAAGATGACTGACTGGTTTACCAGTATCCACTGTTCGTGATCTTCAAGCTTCTCCCAGCCTCAATAATCCTTTGGCACAAGTTAAAAGGAGCCTCAGAAATCTGAATGTTTCATGCCATTATTCACAGCCTCTACACCACTTTTCACCTTAATACCATCTGCATTTATCTTCTATTGTCTTTATACAATATGGATTGGGAACTGCATGTTCAGTTCTCCCTGCTCAGTCCTCATCTTCTGTACTCAAATCTTGATAAAACTTTTCAAAATCCACTTTCTGAACAGTCTACTTTCTGACATTTCCCACTCTTCCCTACCTTCTGAAATCTCTTTTCTAATGATTCATCAGCAAAATTCTGCCTATCCTAAACCTCTTCACATTTTTGCTCCAAAAAAAAAAAAAAACAGGCTCTCGCCTAAGGATGGATTGCCCTGTAGCCCTCTTAAATGGAGTTATATAATAATAATAATAATAATAATTTGTCTGGTCTTTGTCCTCAGTTCTTGGGACTGAACTTCTAAATGCTTGGAATTTTCCCAAGTGAAAGGAATACATTTGTTTTTCATGGCGGGCTTCTGTAACTATGCCTGAGTTTATCCTAGGAATATCACTCATGGTAGGTTCCTCAAAAGTTTTAGGATAGGACTGGTCATGCCAGAAAGACTAACCACATGATAAGAGCATTGAAGCTTTGAGCCAGGTGATGCCAGCCCAACCTCCAAAGTGAAAAAAGCAACTAGAAATTGAGTTCAATTATGTGGCCGAAGATTCAACTAATCATGCCTATGTAAAGAAACTTTCATAAAACGCTGGATATCAGCGCTCAGTTAAGCTTCCTGGTTGGTAAACACATCGATGTGCCAGGAGGGTGATGCATCCTAATTTCACTGATTCCACTGAAAAGGACACAGATGCCCTGCATCTGGGACCCTCCAAGACATTGCCCTATGCGTACCTTCTTCTGTATTCTTATAATAAAACCATAATATAAATATCACTGTCATGAGTTCTGTGAGTTGTTCTAGTGAATTATCAAACACCCAGATTTGTAGTCATTTGTCTTAAGTGTGGGTGGCCTGGGAAGTCCCAAACTTGTAGCTTGTGCCTGAAGTGAAGAAGAGCCTTGTGAGGAATCGTGCCTGCCCTTAACCTGTCAAATACATGCTAACTCTGGGAGTTAGTGCCACAATTATATTGCAAATGTTAACAGTTTTCATGAACCTGCACCTGCAGGTGAGATAGGTATTGTATGTGTCTCTCTTTTCCCATTCGAGACAATCTTTGGTATCTGCGCCATCACGAGTAGATCTTAGCTATGATAATGCAAGTATCAACATTGTAAGTATCAGGATCCCTTACTACCACCAGGATCTAGAAATCCTTAGCTTACTCACTGTTGTTTCTTAGAGATTTTTAGCTCCTAGTTAACTCCCACTCTCCCCAATACATATTTTGATTATTTCAATACATGAGTTGTTGGTTTTTGCATGTTCTGATCTCCCAGTTCATTGACAGCTCTCCTCCAATAATACTGTTACACTACAGCTCCTCACCCCAGACATTCAGCAGAATGGTTATTTCTTAGACCCTGTCATTACCAATAACTTAAACCCTCCATAATCTCAGATTTATGTACCCCACTCAAAGCACTGTGTAACTACCATTGTGTATCTCTCTGGTGTACTTCATTTGGTACCCAAACTTCAATAAGCCTTCATTAATTCACCACTAAGACATGCAACAGTCTCACTGTGTTGCCTGGGCTAGAGTGCCGTGGCGTCATCTTAGCTCACAGCA
>NW_012140747.1:4090962-4103878 GCF_000956105.1 Propithecus coquereli | reverse complement strand
GCTAGGATTACAGGCGTGAGCCACTGCGCCCGGCCCCTCATCCACATTCTTAATGAGCTTTTTATTTTACCAAAAAAAGAAAGAAAGAAAGAAAGAAACGCTAAGCAAGTATCTCTGTTTTAAGATTATGAAAGTGAGCCATGGAAAAGTTAAATAAGTTTCTCATGATAAACAGAATTTGAATTCAAGGTCAGTGTCCTTAATATTTAGGATATTAAATATGAAATGTCTGATTGCTTGCAAGTGCTAAATTTGACAGTTGATATCTCTGACATTTCATTTTGACACTTCTTATCTTATTTTTATCATTAAGGTACATCCTCAGTCTTTCAAACATACATTTTGGCTCATGATTACCTTTCAAAATTTTTTTACAGCAATTTTTATGAAACGATGAATAAGTCAAAAATTCGTGTTATTTTCAAATATGACTTCCGTCGTGGAACCAATGTAGTGCAGACAGCTGAAAATATCAACAGAGTGTTGGGGAAAGATGTGGCTAATGAATACACAGTATTTTGATGGTATGAGAAGTTTTGTTCTGGTGATTTTAATCTTTAAAATGAGCCATCTGGGCAACCTGAAACCAAGGTGGATAATGATGATCTGAAAGCTGTAGTGGAAGCAAATCCATCTCAACCTATGTGTGAATTAGCAGCAAGTGTTTTTTTTTTTGTTTGTTTGTTTGTTTTTATTTCAGCATATTATGGGGGTACAGATGTTTAGGTTACATATGTTGCCCTTGCCCCCCCCTCACCCCCTAAGTCCGAGTTTCAAATATGTCCATCCTTTGGGTGGTGCGCATTGCACTCTTTGTGTATGCATATACCCGTCCCCTCCTCCTTCCTCCCCCTCCCCCTCCCCCTCCCCCCTGCGCAACATCCAATAGATGTTATTCTTATATGTGCACTTATGTGTTGATCAGTGACTACCAATTTGATGTTGAGTACATGTGGTGCTTGTCTTTCCATTCTTGGGATACCTCACTTAGTAGAATGCATTCCAGCTCTATCCAGGAGTATACAAGAGGTGCTATATCACCATTGTTTCTTAAAGCTGAATAGTACTCCATGGCATACATATACCACATTTTATTAATCCACTCATGTATTGATGGACACTTGGGTTGTTTCCACATCTTTACAATTGTGAATTGTGCTGCTATAAACATTCGGGTGCAGGTATCTTTCTTATACAGTATCATTTGGTCTTTTGGGTAGATGCCCAGTAATGGGATTGCTGGATTGAATGGTACTTCTACTTGTATCTCTTTAAGGTATCTCCATATTACTTTCCAAAGAGGTTGCACTAGTTTGCAATCCCACCAACAGTGCATGAGTGTTCTTATCTCTCCGCATCCACGCCAACATTTATTGTTTTGGGACTTTTTGATAAAGGCCAGTCTCACTGGAGATAAGTGATATCTCATTGTGGTTTTAATTTGCATTTCCCTGATGATTAGAGATGTTGAGAATTTTTTCATATGTTTTTGGCCGTTATTCTGTCTTCTTTTGAAAAGTTTCTGTTCATGTCCTTTGCCCACTTTTTGATAGGGTCATTTGATTTTTTCTTGTTGATTTTCCCGAGTTCTAAGTAGATTCTGGTTATCAGCCCCTTATCGGATTTGTAGCATGCAAAAATTTTCTCCCATTCTGTAGGTTGTCTGTTTGCTCTTGTGACAGTTTCTTTGGCTGTGCAGAAGCTTTTTAATTTGATAAGGTCCCATTTATTTATTTTGGTTGTTGCTGTGATTGCCTTTGGGGTCTTCTTCATAAATTCTTTGCCTAGGCCAATGTCTGGAAGAGTATTTCCAACATCTTCCTCTAGAATTCTAATAGTTTCACTCCTTAGGTTTAGATCTGTTACCCAGCATGAGTTGATTTTTGTGAGAGGTGAAAGGTATGGATCCTGCTTCAGTCTTCTACATATGGCTATCCAGTTTTCCCAGCACCATTTATTGAATAAGGATTCTTTTCCCCAGTGTATGTTTTTGTCTGCTTTGTCAAAGATTAGGTGGCTATATGAGGATGGTTTTATATCTGGGTTCTCAGTTCTGTTCCGCTGGTCAATGGCTCTATTTTTGTGCCAGTACCAAGCTGTTTTGATTACTACAGCCTTATAATAAAGTTTAAAGTCTGGTAAGTTGATACCTCCCATTTTGTTTTTATTGCCTAGAATTGTTTTTGCTATGCAGGGTCTTCTCTGGTTCCATACAAAGCGTAAAATTAATTTTTCTACATCTTCGAAAAATGATGTTGGTATTTTAATAGGGATTAGCAGCAAATTTTGATATTACTATTCCAAGAATATTGGACTATTTGAAACAAATCAGCAATGTGAAGAAGCTGGATGGATGGGTTCCGCATGAATTAAATGAGCATCAGAAGAGAAATCATATGGAAGCTTAGCTTTCTTTGCTGTCATGACATAAAACGAACCATTTCTACACCATATTGTTATGTGTGATGAAAAATGGATTCTTTTTGACAATCGCAAGTGTTTGGCACAATGGTTGCATGAAGATGAAGTGCTGAAACACAGTCCAAAACCAAATATCCACCAAAAAAGCTCATGATGTTTGTTTGGTGGTCCAGTGCTGGTATTATCCACTTCATGAAAACTGGTCAATCAATAACAGTGGATGTCTACTGCAAACAGTTGGATGAAATAATGAGGATGCTTGCAATGAAGCAGCCGGGATTGGTCAATAGACACAGGCCAATCCTCTTGAAAGACAATGTTCAACAATTTTTTGCACAAACAACCCTGCTCAAACTTCAGCAGCTGGACTTGGAAACTCTCTGTCATCCACTGTATTCATCAGACCTTGCATCAACTGACTACCACTTCTTCCAGGCTTTGGACCACTTCTTACAAGGAAAAATATTCAATTCTCAACAGATTCATCACTACTTGCTCTCCAGGCTTCCTCACTGCTGGCATAAACTCGCTACTGTTAAGATGGCAAAACTGTGTTGATAGTTTAGGTGGAAAATTGATTAATTGTACTGCTTCTTGTTTGAGATATAATAAAATAAACTTTTGATTCAAAATCGGACATTTCATATTGAATGACCTAAATATTTGTATTAGCCAGCTGCAGCCACAATAATGCTGTGTAACAAATTACTCCTAAATTCAGTGGCTTATATGATAAAATTGTAGTATTTTAATGTTCCTAAATATCAAGGAACATTAAATTGTTCCAATTAAGTTAGTCTGGGGGCTTGTCTTGGTAATTGTGCTTCATGATGGGCTTGTATCTAGGCTGCTTGTTTGGTTCAATTTTGCTCTACTTGTGTTTGCTCTCGGTCCTGGGTTTTACTTCTGTAGTGAGATATGGGTTTTCTTTAGAGGTAGGAATAATGACCATTTTTTAAATGACAAATCTCAGGAATGAAGGAATTTCTCAATTTTTTCCTTCTCTCAAAATTCTGATACATAACCTAGCAGTTGTCTGTGGATATAATTATAATTGACTTATCAGATGTGAGCATTGTGGGCATTTCACACTGACACCATAGGCCCATTGCAAAAAGAAAAAGAAAAAAACATTGACAGACTTTTTGCACACTTTCAGAATTGCACCTCTTCAGCCACTATTTCAACAAACGTTGCTCAAAAGATCAAAAAAGCTGATTTCATGAAAAGTGATTTATTTTTCCTCTCTGCCATGCACAGAGGTGGTAAATGGTGGTAGGAAAATAAACTGATTACTAATTCTTTATGGTGGGGTATGAGTTAACTTTTTTATGACATGACTTGAGTTTTTTCACACTGAAAAGCCAGCAAGTAATATTCCCCCAAGTCCTTCCGGGCAACACATCACACAGAACCATGTCCAGAAGTCCTTATAAAATGTACTTCCTCCTTTCCTTTGGCCTCTGTCTTGGGATTAGTAGATAATGAGTACAGCAAAGTAGGTCACACAGTCCTGACCTTGTGAGATATAGCTCATAATACTGAAATGTCATGGCTGGGAAAAAAATGGGGATCATCATTTTCTCATCCTGACATTTTTCCACATCATAACTCACAGGTACTTCATTAAAGATCAAAAATGAAATAGAGTAATAAGACTATATTGACAGCCACAGTAAATAAAATTAAAATCTATGTAATATATTTGAGGTTGGGTCCTGACATTAAAGTTTGGGATTTGATATGAGGTTACATAGATATTCATCATGAAGAAATTTAAAATGTACAGTAACTGCACACAGAGGAATAAAAAGGTAAAGAAAATGTTTGCAATCTGGACTGTTATTAACTAAGGTAGTTTTGGTAGCGGGAAGTACCTCCTTTCCCTGATCTCTATAGGGTTAATTGTAGATTTCAAGTGAGACATAAATGCGTGTGTGTGTGTGTGTGTGTGTGTGTGTATATATATGTATATATATATATAAAGACATATGACCCAGGTAGGAGAACCTACCAAATTAAGAAGAACTGGAAACCATTCATCAGAACAAAACATTTTTTTAAATTATTTTTCAAGGGACAGCATTAACAAATTAATTTTTTCTAGTAGAACAACACTAACAAAAAGAATTATCTCTTTCTCTTCTATGCTATCATGCTTCATAAATGTTTTCTATTCCTTTTATCCCTGTTGACAGCCCACTACACCTCATTCTGACATTCTTCAATAAAGTCTAAAGAAGTCCATAGGCTGGATAACTTTCCTATCTCCATCCTCAGTTCTGTGGTTCCCTATCTAGTATCTCAGTAGCATCAAAGTAACCTGAGGGACATGAGGCAAAGTTTGGTTATAGTTTTGCCCTTACAGCTCATTGCAACAGTTTTTGTTTTTTTCACAGAGCTTCTTTACTTGATGGATATGACTTGACACAAACAAGACATGGAAGGGAATTTGGGAATTTTCCTAAAGAGGTTATTGACTGAAAAAGAAATTGAAGATGTATTTATGTTGTCATAAATGAAGGTTATGAGATGATAACTGTTCTGAAGCTGCCAAGATAGCTTTTTCTCATCAGAAATTTTATATTTACATTTGGAAAATATGAAAATTGAAAATACATAGTATTTGTTGAGGCATATAATCAGAACATTTTGAATACATGAACAATTTTTAAATTCTACGTATCAAATATTTTCCCTAATTTACAAATAATTGAGTGTTTATTTGACTACATACAATTTCTGGTTCAAAGACATACATCC
This sequence comes from Propithecus coquereli, assembly GCF_000956105.1. NCBI lineage: Eukaryota > Metazoa > Chordata > Mammalia > Primates > Indriidae > Propithecus > Propithecus coquereli. The sequence continues at coordinate 4,098,694 of NW_012140747.1, read as the reverse complement.
CTGTTCATTTACATAAAATAGTGAAATTTCTAGAAATTTTCCAACTTAATTCAACAAACACTTAGACATTGTTTTTAAATAGCTAGGTGATTGCCTATGCATTTTTCTGTATCATTTATTTTCTTTTTTTCCAATTATTTCAAACATGCTCAGGAGCACACATACAACATACCATGAGCTTGATTAACAATCTGCCTGTGTTAAACTCTCACCAGATTACTCAGAAATGAGAGACAGAGAGACTAATAAAAAAATACCATCATGGTTATTTTGGCCAAGTGAAGCCATATGAAACATTTACCTACCAAGAGAAAATTGCAAAATGATAATAAAGTACATTTCCCCTAACACTCACTAGAAATGCTGCCCTAGTTAATAGAGAAGTAAGGTTGTATTCAGGACAGAAATTGCTAGAAAGGTAGTATGTTTTTTTTCCTCCTCTTTTCACTCCTTATCTTTTTTTCCCCTTTACTTTTCTCTCTTTCCCTCTCTCTCCCCCATCTGCCTACCTATCTATTTGCAGAAATCTCCCTGTTAATGAAGAAAGCTAAAGGCTATGAATTTCAATTATTGTATCATTTTTCTTTCATTTATGAAAGGCAATAACATTAGAAAAGTTTGGAAAAACATTAGAAAAGTTTTTACTAATTTTATGTTCACATGTAAGTTACATTTTCATGCAGTGATGTATGACATTAACAACATAATAGCACTAATATTCTAATTTCAGGATTATAAAATGTTTCTAAAATTAAAGAAAATACAGGTAATAGTAATAGTAGTTAACTTTATTGAGTAATGTGCTAAGTGGTATGTGTTCATTATCTATTTTAATGTACGAAAATTACTTTTTGAAATAACTACTATTTTTTTATTACAAATGAGAATATGGAAGCTTAGGGATGTTGTTGTCCAATTCCAGACAGCTAGAAAATATTAGAGCTGGTGTAGAAACCTAAGAATCTATTTCAAAGTACTTTCTCCTCCCATATACACATACTACCCTTCATATATTACAGTAAATGAATTTGGTGAGGAGTATTCCAAAAGCAATGTCCAAGATGTGTCTCACTGATCTTCATGATAATGTTTTCTTAAATGCAGAAAAATTCAAAATGATGATTAGTGTTACTGTTTAAGATACTTCTTTCCAATTAAATTCCTTTCAAAGCAATCAAGTGGAAATCATTCCTATTTTAAAAATCTATCATCACAACAACACACTAATTTGCTATTGTTGAGTTTTGTATTTGGAAATCATTGAAAGTGATGTCTATTTTGTTTTGATCACAACATATAACTGAAGTAAGTGTACCAAAAATATTGAAGACCATAATTATACACGTCAAGGAGTACAAGGATTTTGAAAATTTACAAAGATGTTCCACAATCAATGTCGATCATTTTCTGTCAGATTCCTCAGTGGCAGCTCCTCTTCTCACCAATGGGATCACTTAAGCCATGTCTGAAATTCCTGTTCTTATTTTTTCCCCCGACCTGGTTCCCAACTTAGTTCTAAAATGTTAACATTTTACCATACTTGATACATTTATACAACTTTATGAAATACTTATAACTATCACTAAAACTCTATCATTTCTCCATTCTATTCCTCTTCCTCCCAACCTAGAGGTAAACAATCTTAAGATTAGCATGAATGTGTATTTTCAATGTATTTTGATACATATATGTGTGAGGTCATGTTTTCCTGGTTGTTCTTGATGCTTGTGGATGTTTACTGACATCTGGGAATTAAAGAGTTAGATATTTCTTTTAATCTTCACAGTGTGAGCTTGTTTGAACTTGTCCTCCTTGAGAAGGCTTTCTACGTATTCAAAGGGAATTGAGTGTTATGATCTAAGTCTTTGGTCATTGCAGCCATATCGGCACAAGCAGATGCCCCAAGTCCAGTAACACTGAGACTCTTGCAGACTCCTGATAGTACTGTCTTCGTGGACTTGGGGAAGATATGGGAGAATTCCCTGGATTACCAGGTAAAGTCTCTCATTCTCTTCCCTCACTGCCCCCCAAACAGAAAGAGTCTCACTCTTCATGCTGGGCTTCCTGGAGTTGGGAGAGGAGTGACTAAGCACTCCCTCATAGCCAACGCAGCTGGGACTGTGCCGGGTCACAGTTGCTGTTATCTATCTATCTATCATCTATCTACCATCTATCTATCTGTATCTTTATCTATATCTATCTATATATCTACCATCTATCTATCTATATCTATCTATATCTGTATCTATATATCTACCATCTATCTATCTATGTCTATCTATATCTATATCTATATCTATATATCTACCATCTATCTATCTATATCTGTATCTACATCTATCTACCATCTATCTCTCTCTATATATATCTACCATCTATCTATTTATATCTATATCTATCTATCTATCTATCTATCTATATATATATATATATATATATATCCTAGTGGTCCTCCTTCTTGGATTGGATCCCAACTGACACATAAGCCAGTAGAGGAGATACTAAATATAAATTGAAAATACTAAATATAAATCGAAATACTTAAAAAAGAAGAAGAAGAAGAGAAAGAAAGAAAAACAAACTAGCAAAACAAAATAAAACAAAAAAATTGTAAGCTGAGAGATCCAAGGATGGAATGAGGCCTGTAACAAATCTAACTACTTTCCAAACATATGTATAGTCTCACTGAGGGAGGTGAGGAATATAGGAACTGACCTAAGTAACTAGGAATCAGTGATTTTAGCGGTTACTGTAAACTAAAACAACAACAAAAAGACTGTACATAAACACTGTCGCCTAGTTAGTAATTTTATTTCTCTCAGAGGTGCAAGTTAACTATTCTGAAACTACTTTTCGTATGTACTACATTTGAACAAATAAATAGATACATTTCAGATAATGGGAGCCAAGTGTCTTGCTGTCATAAATGAAAGTTACAAATCAGCAAAGGAGGATGCTAGAATGAACCCTGTTGTTCTAGGTTTAGAGAAGATATTATGAACTCATACATATATTAACGCTTATAGATAGATAAGGTAACAATTATAGAGATGATTATATACATGTTAGAATAAACATAGACATAGATTAGTATAAATACATACATTCAACTTATTGAAATTTCAGAATAATACAGGGTTTTATTCATATAATGATTCACGAAACAGAAAGCTATGGGCATGTTTTCCTCATACTGTAGATATATGTTCTTGTTTCTTCGATACTATAGAGATAATTCCCTTGGGTAAAAAAAATGTAAATATGTAATTCTTCTAAAGGACTTGTATAAATATTTCTTTAGGTTAAATGTATGGCTCACGAAACATCTATTCAATTTGAAAGTAGCCATATATCCACCCTTTGAGATATAGAGTTTTTATAACAGATCACTCTAACATGCTATTATCATGTAAAATATATGATTATTATATCACAGGAAATGTATATTGATTCTATAGAAAAAGATTTGTAATTGAAATTTATATATCTGGACTTAATACAGGTTCCACAATTATTCGAGGATTTTAAATCTTTTTTTCAGTTAGGCAGTTTCCTCATCTTCCAATTTGAAATAAAATGCCAATCACATGGGGTTATTGTTAGGATTCTATAACATTATCTGTGTGAAGGATACAGTCTTAAAACCTACAACCTAGAAGTCTCTCCTTGATGTGAAGTGAAGCTAAATCAAAAGTAGCAGACAAAAGTAGCAGATCATCTACTATTACAGAGTGCTTTTCTAGGTGTTGGATATATCAAGAATAAAAATCACAAGCCTACTTTTGGAGGAAATAAACTCCTTGGGAACATAAAATAATTTTTACACATAGAAAAGTAAATGACAAGATAGTATCACAGTTATCCCTCAGTAGCCACCAGGGATTGCTTCTAGTACCCTCATGGATACTAATGTCCATGGATGCTCAAGTTTCTTATATAAAATGGCATAATATTTACATATGACCTACACATATTTTCCACATACTTGAAATCATCTCTGGATAACTTATAATTCCTAATACAATGTACATGCAATACAAATAGTTGTTATACTGTTTCTTTTAAAATTTGTGTCACTTTTTGTTATTATATTGTTATTTTCTCCCCAAATATTTTTACTCCCTGATTGGTTGAATCTGTGAATGTAGAATCTGCAGATAAGGAGGTCTGACTGTACTTACCGAGTGTACCAAAAGAAGGACACTAGAAACCGAGTATGTAGAATTTAGAGAAAATTGTGATCATATCGACAATATCTTTCTATCATATTTGGAAATGAATTTATTGACCCATAAATCGGATGTAATCTGGCCTTCAAATAATCTTTCCAGCTGTGGCAACAGTTTGACTTTGATTCAATTAAACTCACTTGTCCACGGTTTAATTTCCAACAGTGCCTTTCTTTCGTTAAAACCTATAGGGTAGTCATGAAACACAAAAAGATTGACATGAAGTTATATTTAAGTATTTGCTATACTATAAGGAAATTAATCATATTGTTGAGTACAGGGATACCTCATTTTATTGCATTTTACTTTATTACACATTGCAGATATTGCATTATTTTATAAATTGAAGGCTTGTGGCAAGTCTAATGCAGCCATTGTTCTAATACCATGTGCTCACGTTGTTAATATTTTTTAGCATTATTTTTAATTAAGATATATACATTGTTTTTTCAGACATAATGCCCTTGCACACCTAATAGACTATAGTATAATGTAAGTATAACTTCTATATGTACTGGAGAACCAAAAAATCTGTGACTCACTTTATTGCAGTGATCTGGAATCCAACCTTCAGTATTGCTGAGATATGCCTGTAATTGCATCTTTAGGGAGGTAAATGAACCAAGGCACTTAGCCAGATATCCTAGCTATTTAGGAATCCTCGGTATGTTATTCCAGCCTATGTATAAAATATCTTTTTGTTTTACTGGGAATTATATATTTCAGAAATTCAATCTGATTCTGTTTGACCAAAAGCAACCATGTTAGAAAAAACAAAATACATATGGCGTTATTGCAGTGTAAATGTTGAAATATTCTATTCACTTTATTTCTCATAAAAGACTGTATGAAAAATCAGATAATGTGGCTTTCCTAACAAAGATCTCAACTACAATCATGCAGTCATTTCTCTACATTTAATTAAAATCCAAGTTCTTAATTTAGGGATGTAATACAGCACTTTAATTCTCTTTTAGTAGTTGGATACCTGCTTTAAATACTCTTGCACCACCTCCAGCCGTTGCTGGTTAAACCCCTCAATGTAAGTAGGAACTGAAACTTTAACGTTTCACTCTTCTCAGCCCCACCAGCTGTTGCCTCATCTTTGCCCCAAGGCTTTTCAAATGAACCTATGTGGATGGCTGGGGGAATTGGGCAACTTGGAAGTGCAAGTGTTAGAACGCCCTAGGGCAACTCTTAACCAGTGAGAGATGGCTGGTAGTGGGAAAACGTTCACCACTTTACTCCATTCAGTGGATAACTATTTTTTTTTTCTATACAGCCACCGAGAGGGTTCCAGGAGGATCTAGTCAAATGCCCACAGTGGACATCACCTTTATTCTATAGCCTTGTATTGGTTTTACCTCCTTGCCTCTTTTATATTTATAATGCATTTTCCTTGGGGTCATGTCCCAAAATAAACTACCTGCGTACTAGCTCTGGTCTCAGACTCTGCTTTCCGGCTCAAAAACAAACTAAGACATTGGGCTTAACGTATCTTTCTTTTTTACAGAACAAAATATGATTATATATTTTATGAAGTAATTTAATATGCCAAATATACACAAATCATTTTAATTTTGCCTACAGTCATCTGTCCATTCTATACTTTTAGAATTTAATTATTTCTAGTCTTATGGGGCAGTAAATTGATCATTAGTTCATATGAAGTGTGATCAGTAATGCTAGCCTGAAGATAAATGGAGGTTTTATTTTTTTTTCCCTGTCAGTAGAATAAAAGATCTGAAATATAGCTGACATTCATGATAAATAAGGACTGAGTACATGAGAACAGAAATTTTTTAAACAGAGGCAGGAATAAGATAGAGAAGAAAAGGAACTATAGATCTCAACATTTGTCTTTTTAAGAAATAATGGCAAATTCACATTTATAATTTTATATGGTTTAATAACTGATTTTAGGTGCTTTTCGTATTTCTGTGCTTCAACCTTCAGGATTTTTCTTTTATTTATTATTTTACTTCTATGCTTTATACAAATCTTTGGTGTAACAAGATAAAATTTTATTTCATCCGTGGCTTTTTGGTTTCAAAAATAAAAACTCCTAAGTGTCTATAATATAATCTAATCTATAACATATCCCTGTAAGCATAAAGGATTCCTTGGTGATATATATTTAGATTTACGGGTTCTAACATTTGAAATCAACAGTGACGTGATTTTTCTGAAATATAAGTATTCACTGAAATAATGAAATAGTGAAAAAATCAAAAGTGATATAAAAGCAAAAGAATCATCAGAGAATATTGAACATAAAAACACATTTTTAAAGCAGACTATTTTATTTGCATTTATTAGCTGGTAAACTTTAAATGTGTGAGGTGGTAGACTCTTTCCTAAAAAGCACTGTGATCATTAAAAGTTTATTATGAGCTAGTACACTTTTGCTGCATCCAAAACTCAATTCAAATATTGAGTGTCTTCCTTCTGATATTGTACCCAGAATGACAAAGTCAGTTTCATTCAGTACTGATGCATTACATGCCCCGTTCATCAAAGTAGACTAAAAGTCTAGCTTCATAGTCAACAAATGATCTTAACATACCGGGACTTATCTATCCATTCACATCTGATCATCCATGTGAATATTTGTAAATTTTGAACATTTAAAATGGTCAGATTAACATTTGCTCTAGGACAGATTTATTCATCAAGTCCTTTCCTTTTATCTGTTATAATTCCTAGTAAGATTCAACAACTATTTGTTGATGAATGGATGAATGAAAGAGCAAGTGAGGTAAAGCTGAGTTCTTGAATATTTTCCTTCGTTTTTTCTTCAGGTGTGTCTGAGTTAAATAACTTAGTTTAACTTATTTTTTCCAATATCATTTGCTTCAGCCACAGTCATATGATGATATATAGACCTCATGTTAAGGGATAATTTCAATTTAATTTGAATCATTCACAATGATTCCCAAATATTCAAAGGATCGCTTATTTTTTGCAATCAGTTTTAATGGATGGACTTGTTAGTAAACATATACTTGGTAGACAATATAATGTCATGGCTCTTATTTCAAAAATGATGCTACAAACTTATAAGGGCAAAAATGTCATTGCCTTTTAGATTAAGGTGCAATTCCAAGCACAGTCTCTACCCTTCCCCAAATAAAGCGTATACGAAATTAAAATGAGTCTAACTGAATACAGTCTGAGATGGCTTCAACAAGTAAAAATCAGCCTAGTCGAAGCAGCTAGTTTAGGACTGCTAATACTATTGATATTTTAGTCCATGTTTCAGGACAAATGGAAATGGGCTGATGCCAAACTCTCCACATTTTACATTTTAATAACAAAAATATTCAAAAAGTAATCTTGACATTTGATAAGAAAATGAAAATATTTACAAATTTTCCATGTAACTATTTGAAAAGTAACTTAAATATTTTCTTCCAGCAAAATTCCTTCCATTCCATTTTTCCTTGACAATATATACTCAGGCACTCCTACTCGATTATGTCATTTTTAGCTCATTACTCTTT
>NW_012140747.1:4068027-4090706 GCF_000956105.1 Propithecus coquereli | reverse complement strand
GTTTTATCATAGGAGCTTCAAGAGGGAAAATGTCACACGTTAAGTTCATTCTAGTAACATTTCTACATTGTATGTCTTTTAACTTGCAATTTATCTTATTTACATGCTCATACATTAGAAAATGTGTAAAATTAAAGGAAAAGAAAAATCATAAAAAAAATCACCTCTAATCCCAACACAGAGATTATTTTTAGATTATTTTTTTTTTATTTCAGCATATTATGGTAGATTATTTTTTAATATCTTGAATATTTCTTTGCAAGGTAAAACTAAGTCTATATATGATATGTGGCAAAAATCCAAGCACTTCAATAAAAATACTATCTTTTTTCAAAAAAATGTCTTCTTCAAAAGGAAATTTCAGATGAACATTTTCCCCAGTTAGCAAATCATTGTTGAGAAGGATGATATATAAGAATCTTTTGAAGAATATGTAGCTGTTATAGACCTATTAATTGGAAAATACAATGAAAGGTTCACTGACTTTGGGAATCATGACATCACACTCAACTTAGCATTTCAGCCTCACCTCGTCGATATTACCAAGACACCCAAAGAACTACAGATGGAATCGATTGAGCTCTCAATAGATGATATTTTAATGTCATTGTTTAATATTAAGAAAGATCCAATTGAAATATGAAAAAATGCCCACACCTTCAGGAACATGTCCAAAAAATGCCATCTTGCTTTTCAACTACTTATTGCAAATCTACATTCTCTTACCTAACCCAAATCAAGATGCCCTTAAGGTCATAAATGATGACATCTATCTAAAGGATCAGCTGAAACTGCAGACCTCCATGCTGCAACCAAATATTCAAATGCTTTCCAATAAAAAATAGCACAAAAAAAGTTACTTAACTTTAAAATTAACAAATAGTTTTCATTTTTTGAAATTATTAAGTATATAATAGATTTTTACAAAATAATGTACATTTCTATGTATATCTAATTGAAATTTCTTCAATGTTGCCTTATTTCATTACAGTTAAATTAATGTGGACTTCCAACATGGAAAAGTTCCCCAATCCTGTCCAAGACCTTCCCATTCACTCGCCACTCACTCCCTGACTCATCTGGGGCAACATCCAGTCCTGCAAGCTCCATTCATGGTAAGTTCTCTATATAGGTGTACCATTTTTATCTTTTATACCATATTTTTACTGTACCTTTTTTCTATGCTTAGGTATGTTTAGATACACAAGTACAAATACAATTGCCTACACTATTTAGTGCAATAATATGCTGTACAGTTTTGTAGCCTGGGAGCAATAGGCTATACCATACAGCCTAGGTATGTAGTAAGCTATACCTTGTGTGTTTGCGTAAATCCACTCTATGATGTTCATACAAGGATGAAACCACCTACTGACACACTTCTTAGAGGATATCCCTGTCGTTACGAGATATGTGACTGCATAAGAGGTAAACCAGAGAAAGCCCCAACTCCTCCACTGTCCCATTTTCCCCATGGCATGGCACCCGTAGACGGTCAGGTGGACCAGCACAAACTTGAGGAATCATTTTATTGTAGAGGGACCCCCAACCCAAAAGCTCCTGTAGCGTTATAGACCTGAGTAGGGGCTGGAGTAAGCAAGAGGGCACTTGGAGTCATAAAGTGTTGAGTGCATTAGACCGTCAGAACTTACTCATCTTGTAAATGAAAGTTTGTATCTCAAACATTCTCAGCAACAACAACAAAAAAACGGTAATTATGTGAGCTGATTGTTATGTTAATTAACTTGATTGTGTTAATCATTTCACAATCAAATCATCACACTGTATATTTTAAAAATACACAATTTTATTTTTCAATTATACATCTGTAAAACTGGAAAAGAATTTAAAGCTATTGAGTACTGAGTCATAGCGAAGAAAACTGTCTTCAAACTTCCCCTCTCCACTGATAAAAGGCTCTGAGAAAAGGCTCTGGCAAAGGTCCCCAGTAAAGAGCCCTCCAAACAGAGGAAGCTGGGTTAGGAATGTGTAAGAGCATGGTGGGCCAGGGCCCTGGAACCTAGACTGCAACTCCCATCAGAGACTGTGATGCACGGCTGTGCCCCAAGTCTCGTGTGCAGAGGGAACGTTTCCTGTCATACCTGCCAGGTAAGATCTTTTCAATTGCCTATGGTTGGACCTGAAAAATCATGCATACGTGTGTGTATTTCAGCCAGGGGCTGCTTCTCACCATTTAAATTCATCTCTCACTTCAATCTTCCTCATACTATAGACATCTGTAAAGCTCTGTGCATTTATGCTCTCACGTTTTTTCAGTTATTTTTGGTATATTTATCCCTTCCTTTAAATCATAGTTTGGATACCAGCCTATCTAGTAATCTTCCGCAACCTACTAAGATTTTCCTTTAGCATTTTGAGCTGCATCAACTGCCATCATTCTCACTTTCGGGTACACATCAAAAATTTCTTGTGATTATTTGTTTCCTGGAACTAATGTTAAATTTACATATTATTTCAAGTTTAATGCTTTCTAAATTTTCTGCTATGTACATGCATACTTGAAGACAAAACGCATTTTTTAAAAGTACTATAGAATTCCTCCAAATAAAGGGAAATTGTCCGTAACAAAGAGTTATTTTTCTATCCTCTGGTTAAACAGGTCTGTGACATAAGAATTCATTTTGGAGTAGTTATGATCATTAGAAAATTACTTCTTATATTGAACAGATATCAACTGTACTTTCAACTCTTAGTACTTGTTCAATTTTTTATGGTCTTGCCTTCTTTTTTGTTGTTTGTTTTGCATAATGGGCATTCGGTTATTTGAAAACAGGTTATCAGTGTACCTAATAAGTATTTGCTCCTTCTTTAGCTATTCTTAAAATGTGAATGGTTTTTAGATCTTTTCTTACTCCAAACATTATCATTTTGATGGGCTTCTATCTCTAAATATTCCTATAAAGTGTAATCCTGTGAATGAACAAAATAAAATGGATGTAATCTTAGTTTAACACACTGTAGCTATATTAACCCGCATGATCCTGTCACTATAAATCTTGTTTCGATTTATTACATAGTCCTATAAATTACATTCCAAATATCTCAAAAATTCACATATGTGTTAATAGCTTCTTTCCCTTTGACATTAGAGATAAGTGAACTATTGAAACGTGTGTGCATATTTGAAGATATAAACTAAAATTTTTCCTTTATCATTTTCAGTAAATCCTCAGACACTAAACCTTTTTATCTCCTCTTCTTACATTTCCCTACTAATATTTACCTTTTATCTCAGATATAACTCTGTGATATTATCAGTAAAGCATATGCTATGTACAGGGTTCATAGGCATCTATTGGTACTAGGCTCTACTGAATTGAATGCAGCCAGAAGCAAAAGAAAGTCATATTCCAGGAGCTTAAAGTCTTCTGTTACACAATTCTCAAAGGATTCTAATATGTTCCCAGTGGGTGTGCTTATGCTATGAACTGTCTCTAATAAAAATTATTTTTCAAAATAACTATTTTTAACCTGATTTTTTGAAAACTTTATTCTGAAAGACTGTATCTCTAATTTTATGATGGAATTCACTTGAAAACAGAATTTACTTTACAAAATTTTTGGTTAAATAAATTTTGATGGAATCTAATACAGAGAGAGAAATTGATACTACATATGTGTGTGTATATATGTATATTTTTTCAATACCATTCAGTCTTCTCTAGTCTATCAGAGATCATGTTAAAATCAATTTTGTCATTTCCAAGTACGATTTAACAATCTAACATGTCAAAAATATTTTATTAAAATATTTATTGTTCATCTCTAACAAAATTGCACCTAATGATTGAAGTAGCTTAGCTTGCAAAAGAGTTGTACAATCATTTGCAAAATGATTTAAGAAGAAACAATAAGCCTCTTGATTGAGACATTTAAGTGATATATATTTACTCTTCAGCAAGGATATGTAATTCAATGTATAATTTATATTTCTTTTATTTTTATTTTATTTATTTTTTAATTTTTTTTATTTCAGCATATTATGGGGGTACAAATGTTTAGGTAACATATATTGACTTTGCCACACCGGAGTCAGAGCTTCAAGTGTGTCCATCCCCCTGTCAGTGTGCACCACACCCATTAGGTGTGAATATACCCATCCCCTCTTCCCCACTTCCGGACACCCGATGAATGTTACTACTATATGTGCACTTAAGTATTGATCAGTTAATACCAATTTGATGGTGAGTACATGTGGTGCTTGTTTTTCCATTCTTGTGATGCTTCACTTAGTAGAATGGGCTCCAACTCTATTCAGGATAATACAAGAGGCATTATATCACCACTATTTTTTGTGGCTGAGTAGAACTCCATGGTATACAAAATCCACTCATGTATTGATGGGCATTTCGGTTTTTTCCACGTCTTTGCAATTGTGAATTGTGCTGCTATAAACATTCGAGGGCAGATGTCTTTTTTATAGAATGTCTTTTTTTTTTCCTTTGGGTAGATGCCCAGTAATGGGATTGCTGGATCAAATGGTAGTTCTACTTGTAGCTCTTTTAGGTATCTCCATATTACTTTCCACAGAGGTTGTATGAGTTTGCAGTCCCACCAGAAGCGTATGAGTGTTCTATGTGCATCCACACCAACATTTATTGTCGTGGGACTTTTTGATAAAGGCCATTCTCACTGGAGATAAGTGATATCTCATTGTGGTTTTGATTTGCATTTCCCTAATGATTAGAGATGATAGCAGAGGATGTAAACAGGTGGAAAACCATACCACAGAATCAACATTGTTAAAATGTCTATACTACACAAAGTGATCTACAAATTCAATGCAATCCCTATTAAAATACCAACATTATTCTAAACTTGGCATTTAAAATATGAGCAAATAGAATTTAAATTATCTTCTCTAAATAGAAATAATTCCACTTTTTGCGTTCAATTATTTTAAAAAGTATTTATATCAGTTCATAAAAATTCTTATAAACTCTTTGAAAGGCAAGAAACATAGAAGGAGGAAAAATTAGCTTTGCAGATTTTGGCAATAAACGCTAAAACAGATATGAACAAAGAGAATCTCTTTCCTATAGAGCATCTCTGTAAGTCAGAGGACAAGTATTTAAATCCTGTTAAGCCATATGAAAACACTTTGAAGATGACTAGCCGATTCAGTAACAGTGTTTTCTAAATCAAATGTGAACTGGAGTTCTTAACTGCCCATATCAGTTTCTTTGATATTTCCCCACCCTATTTTTGATAAATTAATCTATATATAATTACCTCTGTTTAAAAAAGAATATTAAATAGAAAGGGACTAAACTAGGGTCTATGCAAAAATACTACACAATTGAAGATAGAGTGGCCCATGCCAAAACGGAGAATAAATAAACTAAGAAAAAGAAAAAAGAAAATCGACCCAGGAAAAAAATTCTATAGATGACTATTTTCCTACGGTATCAAAGAAATTAAATGACTTGGAATATTTAGTTAAAAATACAAATAATAGGTATGATAAGAGTGGAAGAGATGATTTGAATAGGGGAAAGATGGAGGAGATTGCTGTCTTAAGCCAGATTTCCTAGAATCAAACAGTGAGAGAGGATTTCTGAGCAATTGATTTATTAAGATACTTCCAGAAAAAGATGCTTAAGGGAAGTCTCCTGAAGAGAAGAACAGATGTAGACACAGAAATAAAATAAAATAATATAAAGTAAAATAAAAACATACAGTAGTTAGTAGAAGGAGACAGAGAACCAGCAAAAGGAACTCAAGAACATCTGAATGTAGAACCAATGGCATCCACTACAATTGTTTTGGTGTGTGTTCTCATGAAGCTTACTCTGAGGCAAGGACTCAGGCATAAATAGTTTATTTGGATGATGATCCCAGAAAAGACTTTCAGGAGAGGAGAGATGTCAAACAGGGGAAAGAAGGAAGGAAATAAAGGATACTTTATCAAGCAAGTTTCCTGGATTCTTGGAGCTTAATCCCACTGGGAACCAGACGTCTTCTCCAGTCACTTCTGTACATTTACAGAAACAAAAAAGAAGACCTATTTAAAACTCTTCAAGAGAAAGAAACAGACTACATTTCTGAACTCTATTAATGAAGCTGGCATAACCAAACAGTATATAATGTTATAATTCCATTTATATAATGTTCAAAGATAGGAGAAGTCACTGTATGATGTTAGAAGTTAAACAGTGGTTAACTTTGGGAGGAGGAAGGCGATTGTGATTGTTTCAGGGCTGGAGTACTTGACTGTAGTATCAATAAGATGAATGTGTTCACTTTGTTCTTGTTCAGTGAACTATAAACTCATAATTGGAGTCTCGTGGCTGCCCTAATGACAATGTTACCATTGTTTTTCCTGAAGAAATTTTTCAAGACTGGAAACCCAACCAATCTGAACTGGTTGTCCTCTAAACTTAATGTATATTTTTTGACCTGGAATAATCTTGGGAATTCACTATACCTGATCTCTGAGTTGTAGTCTCTGTTTTGTGTGGTCTATGTCTTCGTATATATTGAAATATCCCTTTAAATTGATGGAGCAAAACTTCAAGAAGCTTCATGAAAAGAATGTATGAAAATATATTTTTGAAATCTTGCAGACATTAGAATGTCTTTATTTTTCTCACACATTTCAATATTTTATTGTTTATAAAATTTTGTATGATTTTTTGCCTTTTTGGGTTTAATTTTTAATTGAATAAAATTTACTTACAGTTAAATACACATATTTTAAATTTAAAATTCAATGAATTTTGACAAATGTATACTTCTTTATACACTCATTATTGCAAAGATGTGGAAACAACCCAAGTTCCCATCAATACATGAGTGGATGAATAAAATGTGGTATATGTATACCATGGAGTACTACTCAGCCACAGAAAACAATGGTGATCTGACACCTTTTGTATGAATTATCCTGGATAGAGCTGGAGCCCAATTTACTAAGCAAAGTATCACAAGAATGGACAAAAAAGCACCACATGTACTCACCATCAAATTGGTATTAGATTTTTATATTTTTGAACATTCTTGTCTGTGTACTTGAAATAGATTCCCCACTTCCACCCAGTGTTTGATATATTCTCCAGCTCTTAATCAATTATAATTTTTTATGTGGCATCTTTCATTAACTTCCTCAGAAATAGTGACATATACTTAGTCTTGTCTTCCCAAAGTAACTTTTGCCAATCCTGTTATATTAATCTTCTATTATATTAGACTCTAGCTAAAGCATAAAGATTGTATCTTATTCAACATTTACTTCCCACAGTATAACAACGTTTACTAAAATATTTGTCAAATTGAACTTCTTCATCTATTGCAAATGGATAACCCTCAAAAATTATCTGGAATATTGGATGTCACCCAGATGATCTTTGAAACTTGTCACTATCAGCTATAATTACTCATTTATTTATAAGCACACTTTGAATTCAAATGAATGTTTTGGACCAAAAATGATAATCGTGATCAAGAGAAAGGCAAGGTCAATTCCTGTTTGAAGGATAATGAATTTTTATTGTCATTTAAACAGAATGACAACATGTCTACTGCCATTTATATATCATTCTTTATTTTATGCTTAATTTGGTTTTATAAATATAGTTCATTTTCAATGACATTTTGAAAGAAATTTTCTCCAACAGATTTTCCAATGTGAACTGATGCAATTTATTATAAGAAACACCATGTCTAATACATTGTTACTTTAGGTCCTCTATATTTCATGTATGTAATATATGAATATAATTATATAATTGGCATATTATGAATTATTAGTTATTAATATGCCTAATAAATTCCTAACTTTATTTACTTTACATATATTTCAGAATATTTTGTTGGTTCCAAAAGATTTTGCACTTTATTAGTTCTAAAATGGGATACCTGCTAAATGCAAGGGATAATGACGCCAAAGCAAAATATTGCAGGAGATAGAATGTCCTGACTATTGTTTCCCTTGAATAATGTAAGAAAAGCATAGAGTTTCTCCATTTTGTGAGTAGAATTTGTCTGAACATGCCAAGTTTACTTGGCAAATATGTGGGATGCCTGGAAAGTATCCAGCCATGTAACCATTCTCGTTGTGTTAACATTGGCTGGATACTTTCCCAAGAGCCCTTGTATATTGTAGAGAAGAAACAGTTTTCATCAAATCTGGCTAAAGAATGGGTAAAGCCAAAATAATGGAGCTAGTAATAGAGTAACAGAAGGAAGACTAAAGGGACTGGAGAAGGTAGTGCCACATGAAATTGAAACAATTAGAAAAGTGAGATAGACTGAACAAAATTAAATACAACTCTGCTTGAGTGAGGGCACTCTAGACAACGGAGAAATCAAAAGGGATGGAAACAAATCTTAGGAACAGGAAAAAAATCAAGAATTTTATAGTCAGAAATTATTTATTATTATAAGTAACAGAAATCCAATTGAAGTTGACTTAACAGCAACAAAAAGAATCTGTGGGGTGGGGCAGGCCAGAGATCTTGTTGCCTTAATAACAAAAATCATTTTGGATCCAAACAATTATGCTGTTAAAAATTTCTTTTCACCTCTCTCTTAGTCTCTCTTTATTCTTAGTCATGCTAGTCTAATGTTGTGGCAAAAATGGACACCAGTTATTCAAGACTAATATAAAACCAGCTTAATAAATTTCATAGAAAGAAAATATATCTTTCCTAGAAGATCTGCAAGCTTTTCCAGATTATTTTCACTTCATAAATGTTTGTCACAAACTCAACCTGAGGCAATCACAGTAGTCATGGGAATGGGATGCATTGACTGAACAAGCTACATTGGATGACCAATCTACGAGACTGTTATCTTCACCTAAAATACGTAAACTAAGAGTGGATGAGAAATGGAAAATCTGCGTACTGTCACGTAAGAAGAGGGGAATTTATTCCAGTCAGTCACCAAAAAGTAAGAAAATAACATATACAGGAAGGAGTTGGCTTACTCAGTGATGGAGACCAGGCTATGGGATAGAAACAAAAACTGAAAGATGTGAATAGAGGGAGAAAAGTGAAGAAAACATGGACATAAAGAAAAGGAATAAAACCGGTCACAAGCAGAAGATATATACATATGATATATATATGACATATATACACACAAATAGTATATTAATGGTGTATGTATGTATGTGTATATCTATGTATACATATTTGTACATACACACATAAATAACAGTGTATGTGCATGTGTGTTTAGATATGGATATGGATAAATAAATTTACCATAGAAATTAGTGTTCGGAAGTAGTAATAGGAAATCTGAGATATACTGTGAGTTTGTCAAATTCCATTTTCTTTTTAGGCTATTTGGTTTGATTACATGGTGCAGAATACAAAACAGAAGGTAGCTTATTCTCCCTTCTCAAATATGCATTTGCTCTTGCTAGTGGGAGGAGATACATTTATATTTAAAGTAGGCACATCTAATAAACATGCATTGAGATGACTAAATTCTTTCCTCTGACCTTAGCTAATCCCAAACTTGATAACAGGTGCTAACAACCGTAATGGAATTGTGCATGGCTGCGTACGTGTGCTGTTTTTATTATACATAAAACACTGCAAACCTTTTTGAAGTGGATGAGGGCTAAAGGTTGAGTGGTTGTAATGAAGCAAAATTGCAGGTTCCCAAGGGCAGGGTGGAAAAGCAAATGAACTGTGATTTTAGTTCCTTAGAAATTACTTTGGCAATTAAGAGGTGTTCATATGTGTGGTTTGACTGCAATCAGGGCACCCAGTGGAATACCCAGACATTTCTAAATGTATGTTGGCCATTATTTCAGCAATTATAACAGGGATATAAATGCTAACATGTACATTTCCAGTAATATGATTTTCAGTCCCTATACCATCATTGTAGAAATGTATTATGTGGCTTCTTTAAACCCAGCTTACTCTGCAAGGTCAATGGAACCAGCAATTCATTCCTTGCAAGTAACCATTTTATTAGGTAGCATGAAAGTCGGAGCTCCCTATTTCATTAAATGGCAATTAAGTAATTTAAAAATAATACTAAGCCTCTTAATCAGCTTGTTTTGCCATGTGTACCACAAAGGACTTTAGCGTTCTCTAATAATTAATAAAGAAAAAGTGCTTCATGATTACAACCATTGCTTTTAAGCTTTGAATTTTTTTCTGCCAAACCAGAGATTTAAAAGTATTTCTATTATGAAAATGCTCTCTTTTAAAATGTATTCTCCCTCAATAAGGTAAAGTGCTTAATGAGCTAATGAGGTAATTATCCATTTTTAGGTATATTTTATTTTACAGTAGATTAGACAAAAAAAAACAGTCATATCCCAGGTGAGTGCAAGCAAGTAAAAAACCCTTATAAATATCCACTAATCATTTTGTTATTTTACCTTAAATATATAGAATTTGAAACTGTCCTTAGAGAAAATTGTACATTAGATAACTGAATTATCTATGGCTGTATTACAAACCACCCCAAAGCTTAGTGTCTGAAATGACAACAATAATTTATTCTTTTGGCAAATATTCAATTTGAGCAGGGCTCAACAGAGACAATTGCTCTACATAGTGTAAGTTAGCGTGGCCAAACTAGGGGCTGAAGGATCCACTTTCAAGATGGCGCACTCACATGACTGGCAAGCTGGGGCTGCCTTTCAGCTGGGACTTCAGCCGTTGTCATGTGCCCTGGTTCCTCTCCGCAGCTGGGCTTATTCAGAACATGCATAGTGGCAAGGTTCGAAGAGCAAGCATTCTATGAAAAGAATGTTCTGACTTAGATGTGAAAACAACATAGCATCACTTCTTCCAAAGTCACAACCCCTCCCAGATTCAAAGGGAAGGAAACTAGACCCCACCTCTCATTGAGAAAAGTATCATTCGTGTTGGAAACAGAGCATGTGGGGTAGGAGATAGTGTCATGGATATTATTGGAAGATAAAATCTATCGCAATAATTGTAATGAAGATAGAAATATATTCAGGACCACAATTATTAAACAAGAAATGCATTGCATTCACTAGAGTAACAAGAAAATTAATTCCTTTAAAAATCTTTAATTTGTAGGTCTTTGTTCTAATCTACCAAATATTCAATATAATGTAGTAGAAGAAAAACATATTTTAGAGTCTAACATTATAATCTAAATCTATGATGATTATCTTGAAGATTCAGGGCAAGTCACATAAGAGGTCTGAGTAATTTACTATCCATCATTAGAATTACATATATTAACAAGTATTTTTCAGACACACTTGCAATGAAGATTATATGAAGTAATAAAAAGAACTCTACACGTAAGAATTATTAATTTTTGTCTAATGCAAATATACTTAATGTCACTGTGTAATTATCAAATGAGATGAAAACACAATTTTATATCCAATGAAGTAAAGGGGAAAATGACCCTAGTATACCTTAACAACCTTGGTTATATAGAGAAGTTGATTCACATTGGGTTAGTGTCTTACTCTATTTGGGCTGCTATAAAAATACCATAAAATGAGTAGTTTATAAACAACAGATACTTATTTTTCACAATTCTGCCAGCTGAGAAGTCCAAGATCAATGCACCAGCAGATTTGAGAGCCTGTTTCCTGGTTCATAGATGGCCACCTTTTTACTGTGTTCTCACATTGTGAAAAGCAAGAACTCCAGTCTCTTTAGCTCATTATAGGAAAACTAATCCCATTAATGAGGCTTCCGCCTTTATGACCTAAACACCTTCCAAAGGCCCACCTGCCAATACCACCACATTGGGGATTAGGTTTCACATATTAATATTGGGAACACACAAACATTTGGACCAGAGCAGTTACTTTGAAAGACTATAAATTTTAACCTACATTACTTCTAGTTTCCCATATCCTGACACAGCAAGTGTCTGTCTTATGTTGCTGGAAGGTAAAAGAGTTTAACTAACTATTTCTGTTTTTTTCTAGGAAAGGAAAGAAGTAAGATAACCCATTATACTAATGTTTTAAAATATTTTTGCTGTATTATTGTTAATTTACAATTAAAATGCATCTGGACATATCAAGGATTTTGAATGACAAACAGCTCATTGTAATCATCTTCAATTTATTTGCCAACCACCTATGAAACAGTCTATAAACATATCAGTATCTAATGATATATGCTGGTATTCAATAAGATGGCCATGTTCAATAATTAAAATGCCTAAATCAATCTGTTATTTACTATGTTAATAGGCAATGTATTGAATTATTAAGAAACCTAGAATTTAATCATAAATCTACCTTTCAACATGCCTCATCCCTCATGCACACACAGAAAGCCACGTTAGAATTCAGAACAGTAAAAAGTCAAATATGGAAGTCATTTTTAGTTTTCTAACCTACCCAAAATACTAGAAATGCTATTTCCAGATCCATACTATGTGTACATTTAATGTACTGTTAACTCTTTGCTTTCAAGGTTGTTGTTATCAATGGGTGAAATTTAGTCCTGACTTGATATTCTTTTTTAAAGTCTAATTTAATTAATAAAGCCCACTTAATTTTAAAGAGTAAAATTTTGATTATATTTATTTCAATTTTCAACATGTTAAAAAGTACAAATTGGAAGCTGGGAAAAATGAAATTGACGTTTGGAAGCAGAAGAAGGGAAGCATATCAAATGAGAAACAATACTTTTTAAATATTATTTTGTGAAAGAAAATCTAAACTTGAAGATACTAACAATAAAATAATTAATATTAATTAATATGATCATGGTACTTGAAGTAAAACTTAATATGGAATCATAGCCATAACTGGTTAAATATCTATTTTATGCAAGGTGTTTTGTATGTGTTTTTATATTGTTTGCAATAGCAACTCTGCCAGACAAGTATCACTAAACTCCATATATATATATATACACATATATATACACACACACATATATATATATATTTCTCTTACTAAAAAAGAAACCCTTGAATAGGAAATATGCAACAAAAGTGATATTCCAATTATAAAAGAGCACTAAAACAAGTAAAAATAAAAACATTTCCATGGCTATGAGAAGGTTTATTTAAAAATGATCACAAAACTACTCTATTATAATTTTATTACAAAAAGAAGTTCTCGCTATAAAAATTCTGCAATAATATGTTGGAAAAAATTGAAGAATAAATATAGAAATCCAGATTTTTATAAGATAGTGAAAATCGTGATCTATGTGATGGCAACTTATGATTGCATTAAAACATTTTGTAATGATAAGAGCAACCATCTATGTGAACACAACATAATTATTTATTCTAATATATTTTTCACAAGATGGTAAGATTTTACATTAATGTATAACTTTACTGTTTACTTCTGCAAACTATTTTCCAGGCAGTCTACTTTTGATGATATTGTAGTATCCACCAATAGGAAGCTATCATGTCACAAATCAGGCTAATTCCTGGTTTCCTAATTGACTTTCCCGCACCACTGAGCCCAGTCCTCAATTCTTTGTGTCTTTCTCTGTATTTCTCTCTGTTTATATATATATTTTCTTGAACTCTCTTTTTTGAGACATAACAAAGATTCACTTAAGGTGATATTCTCTCTTAACTTCATTAGTCTAATACTCTAAGCTTTGCTTTATAAACAGAGTTTTATGGTGATCTTTTCAGATCTTCACAGTTCATAGCATTATTGTCTGTGATTTTTTTTAAAAAAAGTCATTTATGCAACCATATTATAATGTTTTAACATTATGAGTAAAATTTATGCTTTTTTCCATAAATTTAGGAATGCTTTAGGAATTTTATCGATAATTTCCAATTGCTACTGCCTCAACAGAGCAACATTTCTACAAATTGAAATTAATAAAAAGCTTTTCAGATTTAACAATGACTGTATAAACATTAGCAATTTTGATGAGCCAAAACCAAAAAGAGTGAATTTCACAAGATAAATATATAGCATTTTCTTAAGCATGTATCTTTAATACTCGTCTAAGTATTACCAAACTATTCATAAAATCCCTCAGACATGTGCAATAACAACCTTCAGTAATCTTTGTTATTCCGCCAACTTTCAATGATAGAAAATTTTAAACTATACATATTTTTCAAGTTGGTAATTATGGAGGTTGACTGTCACGGCAGAGAATAGAATGCACTTTATTTAGTAGTTTGGAAAACTCCATTTGTACTCTGTCCTTGTTCCCCTCCAAAAAAAAAAAAAAAAAAAAAAATTAGTGGTAGCCTTTTCAGTACTAAACAAGCCAGTTTTCCATAATCAGGAAAATTTTGCTTATATCAAACATCATAGGCCCCAGTAACGGCAAATTAATGAAGTGCTTTTGAGTTCTTTCTGCATTGATGCTTCCTCTTATCAGTAGTTATCATCTATCTGGGCGAAAATGGCAGATTCGACAAAGTAATTATGAACAATTTTCAGTCAGCTCCAGACATTAGTGTTGGGTGTAGAGAAGATCACATTGGTGTGGATGCAACCGTATGGTCACACTAATAGAACAATGATTGTACCAGAAATTTTAGTTTTTAATTTTGAAAATGTTTGAGTTTGCATATTTGCCCATGGTGATATGGATTTTTGAAACAAACAATGACTTATTTGTCTCCATTGTGTATTATTTTCTACCTGAAAATAATAAAGGCTATCAGAAACTACTGCTACACATTTTCATTGTGTAGACTACTCTCTGAGAATTAAAACATCCCTACCTTTTGTTCACTAAAACCATTTCCAGGCAAATATTTTTTTCTCCTCGTTTTTTAAAATTTTTATTTTTATATAAAGTATGCAACCAAAAATAGGGACTCAATCAATAATAATCACTCTTAAACCAAAACCATTGGTTTTGATAGGTAGTTCTTTAAGATCAGCAGGTTTATATCAAATTACTTTATATAGCAAGTCAATTCATTCAGTATAAAGAGGAACAGTTTGCTCATAATTAATCCTGGCAGGTGCACTAAGAAAGCAGGTTGGTTAAAAATCAGATAATCCATGAGAGGTGTATTGATTTTTTTTTTTTTTACAGTGTGGTGGAGACCACTGACAATTTCCAAGCCCAACATCTCACTGTCCACATTTTTGTAGTAATGGCTCTGATTATTCTCCTAAGAATCTGCACATAAAGTAGAACAGGTGCAGAATTGTTCCACACAGGAGGGGAACATAAGTCTATACACCTGTGGTGACTTAATGCCTACACAGTGCCTGGAAGAGGGCAGGCTATAAATAAATCTTATTAAGTTAATTAATATAACCCACCTTTGTGTGGTAGTTTCGATGATCTTTACTTCCAACAAGAGTTAGTGAAGTTCCTAAGCTTTCACGTGTTTTGAAAGCAAAATACACTACATTTAACCAATGTTTTAGAATAAAAACAATACTAAAAATGTTTTTCAGAAGTCCAGCCCTGCACTGATCTCCAGTTCCTGTCCCGAATCTAGATGAAACAAGTGATATTTAGGAAAGATTTGCTGAAAGATAGATGATAAATCAGTTATCTCTCACTGTGTAACAGATTATCTCAAAACTTCACTTAAAACAACACTTTTTTGTGGATCTGGAATTTGGCAGTAGCTTAAGTGGGTAGTTCTATCTCAGAGAATCTAATGAGGTTGCTGTCAAGGTATTGGCTGCAACTGCAGTCATGTAAACACTTATTTTGGGCTAAAAGAGCACCTTCCAAGTTGGGTTATTGCCAGGAATCCCCAGTTCCTTGTCACGTGGCTCTCTATATAGGGATGCTTGAGTGTCTTTATGACATGACAGCTGGTTTCCCTCGGAGCAAATGATCCAAGAGAAAGAGAACATAGAAAAGTCACAATGCCTTTTATAGCCTCGCTTCAGAGGCCACACACCAACACTGCTGCCATATTCTTGTAGCGTTGCATACCACCTAATACAATGAGAGTGAGGATTACATTTGTTGTAAATATAAGGAGTAGAGGATCTTTGGGAGTTATCTTGAAATAGGACTACCAAGTATACAATATGAAATATCTCCTTCTGTAGATTTTATAATTCCTATTCTAAGATCAAAATTAATAATGAGAAATTCTATATACTTGGGCCCTATTAGTCGATCTTGAACCATCTTCATTGAGTTATCTATGCCTGTAAATATCATTTATATTTGGCTTTTGACTTTTCTCTAAGGTTGTAAGAATCAATGGAACTGTAAAGTTCATTGTCTCATTTCTGAGGACATTATTCATTTTAGAATTTATCTTATAAAATACATTTTAAACTGAGGAACTTCTTGTGTGATTTAGCACTAAGAAATTTTTATTTCTCTGAGGACTTTCTGAAGAACACTGATAATTGATCATGTTTACCCCACTTCCTTTTTTTCTTGCCTCCTGGAACTTCAGAGACAAATGTGAACTTCAGTTCCATTTATTAGGTTGACAATCATGGTTTGAATGCTGTGTGCTGCTGCTTCTTCAGTTTTGTTTTTCTTTAATTGATGTTGTTCTTCTAAATATTTGTTTTTATACTATATTTTTTACGTGATTCTGAAATAGAGTGAACATGTACCTAATGCTCTGTATGAAATTAATTACAAATGAAGTACATGTTTGTCATGGGAAATTAGAAAGAATAGAAAAGCAGAAAGTAGAAAGAGGAAAGTAATACCACTTATTGTTCCATTAACTGAAGTGAAAAGTTGTTACAATTATATGGTAGAATCACTCCTTCTTTTCTCATGATAATGCCCAAACAGATCATCACTACTCATTTGTTGGTGGCGTTTGCTTAAAGTATCATGTGGAGGCTCTGATTTCCGTTCGGAAGAGGGCATCCTCGTTGCACCCTTACAAGAAGAAGAAGCTGGATAAACTGAAAAGCAGTAACTTTTCTGGATCCTTTAGAAAAGTGAGGTCACAGAGAAAATCATCAGCCTGAAATCCACAGAGACAGATATCTCCAGGGAAACACAAGATTCAGGGAATTGCTTACGTTGAAAGAAGCAGCCGGAAGTCATAAAGCCAGCAGGAATATTAAACTACCAATTTTACCTAATTGCTGGAAGACGAGTGTGTGGGTTACAAGTGTGTGGGGAAATTAAAAGGCCTCTGGGGCCACAGTCACAGCGCAGTGGAGTTGGGGGCACAATTTTGCAGATTATTCCTTTGGAATTCCACTAGGCTCTCACAGGGAGGATGGGGAAGAACATGGAGACAGCGTGTCCTCTCACCCTACCATGATCCAGGCAGGAGGAAAAGAAACACAGCCGTAGAGAACACTGCTCAGAACCTTCTCTCCTTATGGTACAAAAAACTTCGTCTCTAGGATTCAGACATCACCAGAGGACACCTGTGTAATTCTCTCCCGACTGTAGGAAAATAATTCTTCCCTGCTTACTTCCGACTTTATCTCACCTACACAGAGAAAACATTTATAGAAAGGAGGGTTTTAAGGACACAGTCAACTGGAGCATAACCACTGCAGCTTGGGAAGAAAGTGAGGAGCAGGAATTAAAAAAAAGCTCAACCTTAAAGGAGGGACAGAACACTTGTAAAAGCTACACTCCCAAGACAGGGGCCCGTTGTGTGCTAAAGATTGAGACACAGTTCAAAGATTAAAGAACACCTCTCCCTCACAACCTACCACCACCTTAATCAAACTCTAGTAATAATAACAGTGAATTATGGTGAAGAAAAGTTGTAAGAGACTCTGAGGAGCACCTTCTATGGAAGCCCCAAAGCAAACAAAGTAAAATAAGACGACAAGAGGAATTTGAAGCCACTCATTCTCATTGTTGCAACATCAGCTCTCAACTCTCAGCAAAAGTAACATATTTACTCATGCTAAAGCTCTGTTTCTCTCATTATCTACAACATATCTGGCTTCCAATAAAATAAATACACAAAGCATACCAAAGAGTAAAAAAATAGTCTGAAGAGACCAGGCTATCAACCAAATCAGGTTCACATATGGCGCATACATTGGAAATACCAATGGATGTAGAATAAATAGAATTGATATGTTAAGCCTCAAGAAGAAATAATAGACAACATACAACACCAGATGGATAATGTCAGCAGAGGTTTAAGGAAGAATCAAAAGGAAATGCTAGAAATCAAAACCAGTAAGAAGAATGAAGAATGCCTTTGGTGGGCTCATCAGTAAATTCAGCACAGATGGGAAAGAATCAATTTAATTTGAATATTGATTAATAAAAATTATTTAAACTAAAATACAAAGAGAAAAAAATGAAAAGAATAGAAAAGAACATTCAAAAATTGTGGAATGATATAATGTAGTGTAATATATACGTAATGGAAATATCAAAAGGAGAAGGGAAAATGAACAGGGAAGGCAAAATAATTGAAGAATTAATGGCCTCAATTTTTCCCCAAATACTGACACACATTAAAACACAGATCCTAAAAGTTCAGAGAATACCAAGAAAGATAAATTTTAGAACAAAACAAAAACAAACAAAAAATCCCACAGCTGGGCATATCATTATCTTTACTATGATTATTGTCATGATTAGATTTCTAATTTATAGTCATTAACCCTGAAAACTGCTCCAGAACCTAGACAAGAAAGGTATCTATGTGTTTATTCCAAAAATAGATAAACAAAAACTTACCCAACATTTCCTAATAAATAAGATTTTGTTCTAACTTTTTAAATTCTAGTTCTCAGGATGTCCATTTTAAGAGATCTTATTATTAAGAAGTTTGTTTTTATGTTGAAAATATATAACAGATGACCACCTAAAACTCTTAAACTTTGAAAGCCTAGTAGAATAAAGTTTTATTCTACTTTATTGCCTATGTGAGGTCAGAGGGTCCAATTACTACAAAAAAAGCACAGAGATCCATCTCTCTGATAACCAAAGAGCAGACTCTTTTTTATAAGGCAAGTAGTCATGTCAGACAGGGGTGAAATATATTCTACAATTCTTTAGAAAATATTCTAAATTCAAATATGAATGGAGGGCTATAGCAACTATTGCAATAGGAATGGATTGTGGAATTTAAGTATTGGAACTATGCTAAGGATTAAGTACCTATAATGCCTTTGCTTAAATCAGACTTTATAAAGTACCTGACATTGAGCTAGGTATGCAATTATTTCTATTAAATTTAAAGAAATAGTATTATTGAGAACAATTATCCTTAACTACTTTCTGTAAGACATATAGTGGGGGAAAAAGCACATATTGCATCATTTATGAATCTAGTGAAGTGCTTTTTCCTAGGAGTGTGATTGCTGTATCTTATTGTTTCTATTGACATTTGGTTTTTGTTCATTATTGAGAATATATTACTGTAGTCCCCTCTTATTCACAGGCGATAAGTTCCAAGATGCTCAGTGGTTGTCTGAAACCACGTACAGTATTGAGCCTTATATAGACTATGTTTTTCCCTATGCATACCAACCTGTGATAAGGTTTAATCTATAAATTAAACACAGTAAGAGATTAACAATAGTTAAAAATAAAATGAAATAATTATAACAAAATACTGTAATAAATATTATGTGAATGAGAGTTTTTTTCTCCCCTCTCTCTCTCTCAAATATCTTATTATACTGTACTCACCTATTTTCAGGCTGTGGTTGAGCATAGGTAACTGAAACTGTTGAAAGTGAAACTTTGGATAAGGGAGGACTACTGTATAAGAAATCTCAAAACCTCTTCTTTACACTAAAATCCAAGAGAATTTTTTTCAGTTTTGTTTTCTTTTAGCTTTTGTGTGGCTGTTTTCATAGAAAACTTAATTATGCATAGTATGAGAAAATAATAACTAAAATATCAATAAAGATACTCTACCTAATTAGCTTAGAGCAAAATAAAATATATTACTAGACAGGTCTGTGCTTATACCAGGGATTCAAAGAAGTTAAACACTTTATAGCTCCTCAATCGAAATATTAAACTTACCAAAACAGGATTTAAAGTTATGATATAAAGACAGTGTCATAATTTTGTGAAATTTCTCATTCAAACCTAAAATAGTGATGGCTTACACTGTCTATTGCCTTGGTTATTTGCCAGGCAAGGTTTTAATTTCACTTAGAAAATTAAGACTCTACATCTTTAAGGGCTAATTTTAAAGGTAAGTATCATTCCCAAGCACCTGCACTAACTGGGCTCTGAATTAATTCTGTAAGCCAGTCAAAACCGTATTCTCCTCATTAGCATCATGTACTATGCAGTGTAAGTCTCCTACTCTTAGGACAATTTAATGTTGTTATATCCTGAATGAGTCATACGTGCTCTCTTGGTGTTGAATTTAACAAATTGTGGTTCTCTATCTCATTTCCAATGACTTATTTTATTTTTTTCCTATTTTAATAAAAGGTTGAAGCACTTTATAACACAGAGAAATAAGATAATATTGAAAGTGAAGTGAAGGGCAGAATGACATAAATTAGGGATAAAAATCAAGTCACAGACGATTTTCCAATTCCCCTCTGAAATCCAGTCTGAAATAGTGATAATCAAATTTACCTATTCTATTTATATTATAAGTGTGCTGGGACATGTTATCGATAATTGTAAATAGTCTAGTAAAATAAGTAAAATGGAAATACCTTATCGCAAAAGGAAATAATGAGACTAGATAACAAATGCTAACATATCTTTGACTGTCATAAACTATAGGCAGACTCCATTTTTTTTTGGCCTAAAAATAATGAATTATTGGTGTGCTTGAATGTATTTTCTTTTCAAAGACAGTGATATTCTAGTTTTATTGAAATTACTAGTTTGTAAGTAAAACCTAGCTGAGTATGCCACACTTATACTTGATAACTCATTACATACTGTTTGATTGGGTTTATTATACATAAAATAAGAATGTCAAACTATGATTATTGTAGTGATGAATAACAAAGGTTTATCTCATTAAGCAACACAAATATAACAGGGATTTATAAGTGCATGGAAACAATCTGATAGTGAAAATGTTTCCACACATTGCTATGACTGAAAATTTATTCACCTCTTCCAGCATCACTTTCTTTATCTGTTTTTCTTTATTCCTTCATTTTTTCATTCAATATTTATCATACACCGTTTATATATAAGGAAACCTGCTGTGTTCTGGAAGTACACAGAAAAAACTCGGATAAATTTCTTGCCTTCGAGAAACCTAGTGAAAGAGACAGAGAGAGATGAAAACACAATTAGAGTAAGTGACATTATAGGGATAGTCACATATTCATTAATTTATTCATCCAATGCATACTTACTGAAGACCTACGATGTGGTACAGATATTTTTTGTGTGTGCTGGGAATACAGTGATAAAAGGATGTAAATTTATACTCATTTAGCTTTTTTATCTTAGTAAAGGAGATAGACAATAGACAAATGTGCTAGGAAGATTTTATATATATATATATATGCACACACACACACACACACACATATATATATATATATAATTATGTATTTTCTATATATCATATATTATATAATTATGTGTCTGTATAATATGTACAATTATACGTAATTATAGAGAGCAATAAAACAGAAAAAAAGAAAATAAAATGATAACCGTGTGAGGAAAGGCTTCTGTAGGAAGACAGTGCGTGCAGGATGGCAGGAATGAAGCAAGGGAGGGAGCTGTATGCACATTTAGGGAAGAGTAGTCTGGCATTTAGAATCGCCAATACAAACTTGAGGCAGGAGTCTGTCCTAGAGTGCTAGAAACAACAAAGAGGCTAGTATGGTTAGAGCAGAATGAAAGAGAAGTAATGACAGGTGTCGATTATTTTAAACAGCATGACCTGATTACTCATCTCTGTTTCCTCCTGTGTTGTCCTGTTTTGGGGAAGTCAATAAAAACTTCTTCTAAATGTCACTCTGTTGTTGTAAAGATTGATTAAGATGGTGCATGGAAAAGGCCTGAGATAAAATAGGTTTTCAATAACTGTTAGCCATCATTAATTAAAGTAAATCTTACATCTTGAGCCTGATTGGTTAGTCACAATTTAATGCTTTTCACAAAAATAGGAAAGCAGCAATACAATTTTAGATGCCACTATTTAAATGATTTATATTTGAGGTATAAGTGAGTAGTTACAAATACTTGGAGAAAATTACAGAAAAAAATATTTACATTTGAGACCGCTAGAGAGATTACACTGAAATCTTACCAGTTTTCCCAAAAAGTAGATTTGACCAAAAGTGATCATTAAAAAGTGATGTGTAAAAAAGTAAATAAATAAAAGCACCAACCTGACATTCAAATTCTTTTACTTGTCATGTTTCTATTATATCTTTAATTACAACTTCCAATAGTATAATTACTATAAAAATTACTATGGTTTAGGGATTTCAATCTATATGTCTGAAAAATTATTACACATATCTCTCTTATTTTTTTTTCCACTGGGAACTTTTACATAAATAGGAGACCCAGAATTGAGAGTTTTCTATTCTAATAGAAAACATAGGCACATATTAATGCTTTCTAGCATATTTCTTTTTTTTTCCAGTATATTATGGGGGTACAGATGTTTAGGTTACATATGTTGCCCTTACCCCCCCTCCCCCCCTAAGTCCGAGTTTCAAATATGTCCATTCTTTGGGTGGTGCGCATTGCACTCTTTGTGTATGCCTATACCCGTCCCCTCTTCCCTCCTCCCTCCTCCCCCCTGACCAACATCCAATAGATGTTATTCTTATATGTGCACTTATGTGTTGATCAGTTAATACCAATTTGATGGTGAGTACATGTGGTGCTTGTCTTTCCATT
>NW_012140747.1:4062161-4067807 GCF_000956105.1 Propithecus coquereli | reverse complement strand
GATGGACACTTGGGTTGTTTCCACATCTTTGCAATTGTGAATTGTGCTGCTATAAACATTCGGGTGCAGGTATCTTTCTTATACAGTATCATTTGCTCTTTTGGGAAGATGCCCAGTAATGGGACTGCTGGATTGAATGGTACTTCTACTCGTATCTCTTTAAGGTATCTCCATATTGCTTTCCATAGAGGTTGCACTAGTTTGCAGTCCCACCAGCAGTGCATGAGTGTTCCTATCTCTCCGCATCCATGCCAACATTTATTGTTTTGGGACTTTTTGATAATATTTCTTGACTTTGCCTTTTTTTCCTTAAAAAGTCAAATAGAGCATTCCTTTTCAAGATGGTATGTTTCCATTTCATGAGTTGTAAGTGGAGACACAGATAAATTACATTATTGAAATGTAATGAGTTTTAGATAGTAAGATAAATTTCATGTGCTCAGAAAAACAACTAAAGTATGCCAGTTGTCTGATTTCTTCAATGAATAATGCTTTAAAATGCTTAAAATGAGTAAGCAAGAATGGCCAAGTTATAATGGAAGTGCTAAAATTAGTCAACTAAGATTTTTATCAGTCTTCTTTTCTCCCATGAGGTAATTATTTCTTTTCAATATATACTACCTTTTAAATTTTTTCCTTCTCTACAAAATAAGTGAAATATTAATTTGATTTTTCTTTACAACCTAAATTAAAAAAGAACATTATGGCAAAAATTTTTTGACCTTCAGGAAAGAAAAAGAAATGAAAAAAAAAAAAGAATTGTGCCCCTTATCAATGAATATCAGCTTTCTCAGTTAGTGACATTTGAACATATTTCCTGTCTTTCATTATGATCATTTAATAAAGAACAGGATATTTTTATGCAAGTAGTAGGAAGAGCATAATCCCAGAATAAACTGAAAATTTTCCATTATGAAAAATTCACCAGATGGTATGTTCATTTTCCTCATTGTGTTACAGGAAAAACCAATGACAGTATTACTGATTTCTTAATTCAGTAAAATTTATATTAAAATGTATTGATTCGTACAGCTATTTGTTTTTTGTATTGTCTTGCTTATTAGATGCTGGTTCCATGATAACAAGAACAATGTATTTTTTAAAACACTGTGCACTTCTTACTAAAAACAGGGTAATACACATACATTTTTAATAAGGAAAAAAGGATTTTCACATTTTTATAATATGGGTTCTAATAGTACATTATATCTTAAATAATTTGAATGTAAACAATTATTTCAACTTCTTTTAATTTCTTGCTTTCGTTCAACACCCTTTCCATTCAATATCCAATCTGTTGCTAGATTTCTGCTTTCGTTGTTTTTTGTTTTTGTTTTGGGTGTGTGTGTTGGCTAAAATCAATTATAATCAGGAGTCTCCTAATTATAATAAATCAATAGTAGCCTATGGAATAAACTCCATTGCCCTTAATATGATATACAAGTTCTTGCTAGATATACAAGTTCTTGCTAGTACAGTGTGTAAAAAGTTTTGCAGGCTTGAAGCAGGAAGTCCTATGAGTGAAGCAATGGGATTCCATTTATTACATAAATGGCACTGAGAACTACACATACCTTCTTAATTCTCAATATCATTATTTATCAAGGTGAAGATTAGATTGCATGTTTTAATTTTTGTTGAGGGGATTCAATGGACTAACGTAGGGAAAGAACATCTTCAAGCGTATGATCCAAAAAATCAGGGCATAGTTTGTGTCAATAATCTAATCTTCTATCTACTTAATTTATTCTATCTACCTCTATTCATTCCCAAGCCATGCTACCAAGAAACGCTAGGGACATGCAAGGGTGTTTCACTTGACACAGTATTCTCTGTATTCATTAGTCTCTTTTACCTATTTTCTCCTTGGTAAATTCTAAATCTTTCTTTCAGACCCAACTCAAATAACGTTTCCTGTATGTAAGTTGTCTTCCTTAATATTCCCACAATGCTTGTTTTTATTCTATTTTTAATGTCATTTTATATATGATTGCATTTCAAAGGCATTGAAAATGTCTTATTCCGCTTTGCCTTCTCTGCATTTAGCGCAGCATAAGGTAGGTACTTAATTATCATCCAAGTGAGTAAATTAATCATTGAGCACCTATTTGTAGCTTCTGGATTTGTCAGACAATTATTGTAAAAACAGCAAAATAAACCATTCAACTGCTGTTAATTTGCCATAAAATTAGTTATATAAACTAAGGGTAGTAAAAGGGCTACATTTTTTTGTACAATGGGTCACAGATAATTCTCCCCACAAAGCTCGATCGTGTACTTTATTGACTTCTTATCACATAAAAGAAATATAGATCTCTCTACTCTGATGATAAGTTTTGTGGTCTTGTCATGGCCTCTAATTTTACCTTCAATTAAACAGGAAAAAGAGCAATTAGATTTGTGGGATTTCTTTCCTTATTAGACCACTTGGCTCCATCTATCCTTTCACTGGGAGCATTGATATAGGCTTGGATTACTTGGAAAAACTGATAATGAATTATGCTCCTCGAGGCTGTGGTTAATTAAATTGGCTACCCTTTTGTCTTCAGCATAGGCAGCTGGGACACTGGACTATGCAGGACTAATGAGTCCTACTTAAGGTAAGTCCTCAAGGAATGTGAATTCCTGCTGTCAGGCAGGAATATGATTCAGATCACAAAGTTCTCTAATCTACTAAGTAGGTCAGACTCTCTAATGGAGAATATAAAGTAATTTGGGATCTGTTAAATCAGAAAGTATGAATTTAATTAGTTATTATATACAACAAACTTTTTTCTAAATGCTGTGTTAGACCACTGCTTGTGAAGAAACGCTTAGGAAATCCTTTATATTTAATAGGGAAGCATTTGGTTCAAAGAATAGTTCTGCTAGAAGCCATATGTCTCAGGATTCAAGGAGTTTCAGAACAGATCATATGTCTAAACAGGTCATAAGATTTATACTAAAATTACTAAAGCACTAGTCAGGTGATTAAAATGCTATACCTGGTAGCAAATTACGTTATTTTGCAAAATATGAGTTTTTAATATTATATCTTCTACATGTGTGTCTAAATAATTTGGTGTGAAAATAAATAAATATATTGTGGGTTTCTCATTTTTTTATTCATGGTTTATTTATAATTTTCAGCATAATCTTGTGCATATTGTAAATTATAAAAACATGTTGGTATTGACTATTCTAAAAGAGGTCAAACTAAAAATGAAAAGTTCACAGTAGTAATATCAATAATAATAATATTAATTAATTATTAAGCTCTTATGTAATGGTAGATTCTACAATAATCATTTTTGATTCATTTAGTAAATAGTCACAAAATTATATATGGTAGTTACCATTATTATCGTGTAAAACTAACTTTGACAATTACTTTAAAAATAAAGAAACTGAGGAACGGAGAGAATAAGAAATTTTCTCACAGTCATGCAGCTAATCCACAGTGAAGTAAAATTTCAAACCCATTTTTACCAACGGAGCCCACGTTCACAGACAAAGCAATATTGCCTCCTTTTGGCAATGAATTGAAAGCTTTCAAAAATCATATATTTCAGATATGGTGGTATGTTAAAGATAATATAATACTTTACTGTCCAGCATGTCCTGTGGATCAGCAGAATGAGCATCACCTGGTAGGTTGTTAGAATTGCAGAATCTCAGCTTCAACTAGACACATAAGAATTTGCATTTTAACAAGATCCCCAGGTGCCTGGAACACACATTAAATCTGAGAAGCACTGATATACCAGTGTTTCTCAAGCTTAAATACACATTTAAAAATCAGCTGGGAAAATGATGTATGTATGTATTACAGTGTGTGTATATATGCACACACACACTGTATCCTATTTCAGAATAATTGTACATTATACCTTCTGGGGAGGTGGCCAAAAATATCAGATCTTTTTCAGGCCTTTGAGATGATTCTAATTTCTAGTCAGGGTTAAGAAACATGATGTAATGCTCCAATACACTAGTTTTCAAATTGTGGTGAGCACCAGAGTAAGTCAGGGGGATTTGTAAAACACTGACTGAGACTCTACTTCCAGAGTTTTTGATTCCGTAGCTGTGAGATGGGGCCTAAGGATCCATATATCTAACATGTTCCTAGGTAGTGCTGACCCGGGAACCACATTTTGAAGAACCATTGACATGATGAAACCTTTGACTTCATGAAAGAAGTAAGGCTGATTGGGGATGAAAGGAAAGAGGGGCAGAATCCAGACTCTGAATCAGGCACAACCAGGTTAAGCCCTTCTTCTGTCTCATACCATCTTTGTAAACCTGGCCAAGATACTTACACTTAAATTGTTTGAGAAAATCTCTATATCCATGCAATGAAGATAATATTGAAAGTTCCATAGACAGTGCAAAGGATGAAATAAAAATGTGTTTAAATTCCTAAGATGGCGTCTGATACGTATCCTTTGCATATTGTAGCTAATTATTGGTAAAAATGGAACTAGAGTTCAGGTCTCCTAACTTTCCTTTTACATCTCAATTGCATCAGCTAGTATTAAAATAAACTTTGTATTTAGGATTAGGGCACTGCTAGTTAATAGAGGTAGCTAAGTATATGGTGAGAGACATGGAAAGTTCGGATGTTTCTTATAGATTAATTATCTAAAAGCTAACCACACTGAAAAATCTCAAGCATAGCCATGTCATGCATTTAATTGAAAAGTTTTCTCTCTCTAGCTTTTTAAATATAGCAATGGCCTATAGCCCTTCTACCATAAATAGAGGAATCCTCAAAGAAACTCATAGGTAGCATATGTATCTTTGTTCTCCTTAGCTTTTATTATACAATTTAAACTTCATGCCTTAGGTTCCGGAGCTCTAGTTAAGTCCCCTCCCATTCCCTTAAATACACCTTTCAGTACATCTAACAGAAGGAACTCACAGGTTCCTGATATCAAACTCCTGTTTCAGACATACAACCCTTTACAGATGAATTTTCTACTGTATTTATTGCTCTTTTTGATTCTTCTGTAAATCAGTTATGCCCTGTATGAGGACCAGGAATGGACTTGGCACTGCATTGTATTGAACTATTTGATGTACTTCCTATCTTCACCATTATACCAGAAGCGTTTAAAGGATAGATTTTCATTATTTACGTTTACATTCTGAAAACCGTTCACAAAGTTTGCTTTATTGTAGACATTCGACAAAGATTTATTGAATGAATGGTAAGAGAGTGACCTCCAAAGTTGGATAGTCACCGCCCCCCCCCAAAAAAAAAGTCAGGTAAAAAGTAAAAATATACAAGTGCCATATATATTTGTCAAATTTGACTATATGGTTGGTTTAGTAAATTCTACTTGACTAGCATTTTCAAAAACAGAGCAACAAATATTGAAATTTATAAAGTGAAAAATTTTAGGTTAATAGCAATGTTTGTTTCTCTTAGAAAAATTAATTAATTCAATCCAATATGGAAACTAACCAAAACTATTTATTTAGACATTCTCTAAAGCCAAAGCCTTAGGATATAATAATCTCTATTAAAATAATTGGGTATAGATGAAAAGAATGGAAAGTAGACAAAGAAAAATTTCCATTGTAGTCACTAATATGCTCTATTCTATATATATGTGGCCAATGCATATAAAATTAAAAAAAGAACTTAAAAAGTATTTAAATAAA
>NW_012140747.1:4052893-4062101 GCF_000956105.1 Propithecus coquereli | reverse complement strand
AATAAAAGTCCAAATTAACTTTATATTGAGAGAATATTGCAATTAGGGCAGCCAACAAGGTTATGAGGCAAGAAACATTTTATGAAATTGCAGAGGAAGCTGTGAATCTTGCTGTGCCAAAATAAATAAACCACATGGTAAAAATAGCTCAGAAGTAGAACAAGCAAGAAATGATATCATTAACAATTAACTTTGACAATTACTTTTCCTCAGGTAAAGCAAGGATACTGTTTGAAAAGACATGATAGGACATAAAGTAAATAGTGATTGAGAATGCTAGCAATATTAACATATTATTGAAATATAAGTATGAATATTTCATTCCATTTTAGATCATCAACAAATCTGAATATATACCATATAGGAGAAAAATTACTGGGCTTTGAATCTGAAGACCAAAGGACAAATACATTCTCTGAACTTACTGGTTTTGTAATCTTGAGCATAATATTTATACTTCTGAGCTTAACTCCCTCATCTCTTTTGTGTGTGTGTGTGTTGTGTGTGTGTGTTTTTTTTTTTTTTTTTTTTTTTTTTGAGACAGAGTCTCACTGTGTTGCCCGGGCTAGAGTGCCGTGGCATCATCCTACCTCACAGCAACCTCAAACTCCTGGGCTCAAGAGATCCTCCTGCCTCAGCCTCCCGAGTAGCTGGGACTACAGGCATGCGCCACCATGCCCGGCTAATTTTTTCTACATATTTTTAGTTGTCCAATTAATTTCTTTCTATTTTTAGTAGAGATGGGGTCTCACTCTTTCTCAGGCTGGTTTCGAACTCCTGAGCTCAAACAATCCGCCCACCTCGGCCTCCCAGAGAGCTAGGATTACAGGCGTGAGCCACCGCGCCCGGCCTGTGTGTGTGTTTTCAATGGGTTAATAGATATAAAATTTCTTAACCTACTATTTACTATATATAGTGTACATTTAGTATATTTCTGTATTTGCCATGCAAGTATATCATACTTAAACTATGCAAGTCTGTTTAGTATGGATTTGAGAGATAGCGAATTTTTAAAAAATGAAGCCCCTTTAATAAAAATCGAAAAGTAAAAAATAAAAACAATTAAAAGTAGATGCCTTTTAAATAGTATCTTATGTATTTGATTTGTTTCTCACAAAATATCTAGAAAAGTGTTATTCTGTGCCACTGACTAAATAAAAATCTGGCCTACTCTTTTGAAACTCTTATGACTGATCTCCTACCTGAACACTGATATTCCTTTCCAGGGGCAGTAATTTCCTGAGCACCAGAGTAGTGCAGCAGGGACAATATTAATCTAGATATAGTCACCCCCTCAGGGGAATTGACACAAAAGCCAAGCTCACCTGAAATATTTTTCCAATGCTTCCCATCAATTTTTGCTGCGTGAAGTGGACATACCAAAAATAAATTCTGTCATTTGTGAAAATAACTCAGAACCAGTTCTCAAGTCCTTTCACCTTTTATCCATTCAGTTTTTATAAACAACCAAATTAAGGAAGGAGTTTAAAAGGTACTTAATAACCCTGATATCATCAAAATTGATAATATATGAACATTTAAGAGCTTTGGTAAGCCTGAAACATTTTTAGATACACAGGAAATTATGATTTTGTGAATTATTACAGTCAATGTGCATTCAAATACATGTATTCCTAAGAATACAGAAATCGTCAAATGTTACACATTTTATAATTCTGAGGATTAAGTGTTTGATCTGTTTGAAAAGATAAGGAAGACAATCCCGAAAATAATAGGTAATCATCTGTCTAGGAATAATTAGATATAACCTTGCTATGGTTGAAAGAATACCTGAGTTCATCATGAAAATATGCTTTATTGAATTTTATTGAATTTTCTACTCGAGTAATTGCATGGGATGTGCTATATATTTCTTTTCATACTTTGAGAAAAAAACTTTATTAACTCAGATAGCATCAGATCTAGATCCTGGAATTCCTCCACCAATTCATCAGATGGATGCCTTTTTTTTTTTTTTTCCCCCTCCTCTGGCAAATTTTTGTTAATGTACTAACTTAAAGGAAAAGAAAGGATGTTCTTTTCCTCCAAGTACTTGTGCCTGGAATATACTGTACCCCTTTCCTCTATTATGGTATTTGGCAAACAGAAAACAAAAATTCTAATATTTCTTTTAGAATATAGTGCTGTAATAAAGAGAGATATATAATCTTATTTTACTAATTTTACATTTAATAAGCACCTACAATTAGCTAGAAAATCTTTTGGGTATTAGGCATACAAATCATAAACAAAACAAAGTCTCTGGATTCATAAAACTTGCATAGCAAAGAAATGTATGGGCGGTAGAGATGCAGAAAATTAAAAACAACAAACAGATATGTGTTATTTCAGAAGATGATAAATTCAACAGAGTTCAGGAAAAAAAGAGGTAGAAATTACGGAGTGTCTAGTAGCAGGGGGGCTAGATGTTATTAATAGAGGCTTTTCAGGATGATGTTTGAGCTGAGACCTGTAGTAAATGAGAGAGAAGCCATGTAGGTATCTAGGAAAGAGCTTTTCAGGCAAAAGGAACAGCAAGAGCAGAAACCCTGGGGCAAGGGGCGGACGCAGGGGGACCAGCATGGCTGAAGCAAAGTGGACAAGAGTGGTAGGGGACAAGGTAGGATTGTTGACAAAGACGCTAGATTGAATAGGGCCTTGCAGCCTACTGCAAAGAATGCTGGCTCTTTACTGAGTACGAAGAGAAGCTACGGGAGGGTTTATTGCAGAAGAGCAACACAACTGAACACACATTTTGAAAAGCTAGCTATGGGGCTGCACGGAGAATAGTTCGAGCAAGTTAGGAGGCTGTGACAATACTACACACCTGGACTAGAAGGATACAGGTGCAAGGGATGAAAGCCGATCATATTAGTTTGCTGATGTGCGGGAAAAGGAGGAATCAGGGATGATTCAGTGTCATGTTGAATTATGCTTTTTCTAGACCATTGATAAAAGACAGTTGAACTATCAGAACTGTCCCACAACAGAATGTTCACAATTCCTGGATTCATTGTATCTCTTGCCTGTACCGTAAAATAAATACAGTCAAATACTCATTGTCTGCTTTTCCAGTGCCATGACGTTTTTGAGTTCCCATGTTTCCCTTACCTAACTTTAATAATGTGACCATACTATATAAAAGCAACATCTTTCACAAACATTCAAGTCTTTATGATATTTTCTCTCCTCTCCCTCCTTTGACCAGGAAGCCATCATGCCCTTAAAGAGAAAAATCTGTTGATCACATACTGTGTGCTATGAACTGTGATAAGCATATTAAGTGAATTAATTCATAAATTCTATAAAATCTTCATGTTATAATTGTTATTTATACCTGTACACTATAAATGAAACACATGGAGTCCAAGAGGGACTGTTTGATTTACTCAGGGTCACCAAGGGGAATGTGTTGGAGCAAAGATTTTAATCCAGATATATGTGCTTTCTAAAAACACAAACTAATCTCACTAATTGCATGCATGTATATTTTAAAGATAATTATAAGAAGCTAACTTTATTTTCATTTATCTGACCATAGCACATTGAAGCGTTCCTATATAATTAACTGTATTATTTATAATATATTAATCTATAACTATACTTATATTGGGCTTGTTGAGTCCAGAGTAAGCCCCAGGCTCTGAAATGAGCATAAATCCACAGATATAGGGGGAAGTGGTCCTACCCGCCAACGGTGGAGGACTCAGGGCAAAAGGCAGCAGCTGGATGTGTGTGTGTTTACTTGTGTGTTTGTGTACATACCTATGTGAGATGCTGATTAAATGGGTGGATTTTAAAAATAATATGTTTCAATGGTTAACTTGTTTAGATTTTTACCTGGGCCAACTTTGTTAAACTTTTTCTGTGATTTCTTTGTCCTGTTTTCATATATGTGTGTCACATATCTATCTCATTTAGCCTACATATTTATTTCAATTCTTCACAATTTTGAATGGTATTGGTGCAGCATCACCTTTAAAAACAAGCACGT
Organism: Propithecus coquereli; assembly: GCF_000956105.1. Taxonomy (NCBI): domain Eukaryota; kingdom Metazoa; phylum Chordata; class Mammalia; order Primates; family Indriidae; genus Propithecus; species Propithecus coquereli. The sequence goes on along the minus strand of NW_012140747.1, from coordinate 4,058,107 downwards.
AATCCATATGTTCTAATCTATAATGGCTTTGTTCTACACCATAGCATTCATTTGAATTGCATGGGCCTTAAAAGTGGGGAAAAATTTAACATGAGATAATCAGAAGCAGGAGTTTACCCCAAATGGAGGTATATTTATTGTCTTCACTTTGATAATTAACCAACTTGTAAGCATTCCATTTTTGCTATTTAAATTTAATACTAAGTTGTAAGATGTTACTCTCTAGTTTTGTACTTTATATAATTTACAATACTTCATTTATATTCATAATCATGGTTAGGATCAGCTATAAATTCATTATGCAAAGTTTAAATAAATAGTTAGAAAATTACCTGCACAAATCACGAAAACAACTAGGCACTTTGTGTTTTGCAATTAGTGGTAGATAAAGTTATTAAAATCCAGTTTATTTTGCACAAGAAAAAAAATCTATGTAATTATGAGTGCCCTTTCTAAACTATCTAAATCACCCATGATTGGCAACTTAGTCTTTTATATACAGTTTACTTGGTTGATTTTGCATATTCTGTCAATTAAACGTATAAGGAATTCTTCTCAGAGGTACCTTAAATGAACGGAGTTGTAAGAAAAAGACCAGGCTTAAACCTCAGGACAAGTATACCAGGCCTATACCATAGAGTTTTGAATTCTCAACCCTCCCAGAGTGGGAAATAGGTTTTACTTCAAATGCGGACTTGAATAGATTGGAATTCTGTGCTGAGTGGAGTAAGCATATCCTATTTCACCTGGAAAAATACCATGTCAGTCCTGTTTATGAATGATCAGAGTGTCTGCTATATGCATCTTGTATTTGCCCACCCTAAAATTTCCTTAGTAATCTTCCTTGACGGCTTCTATGTGACAAAAAACTTCCAAGAGCCAAAGTGTGACAGGAAGTAATCAGAAGGTGAAAGAATTAAAAGTCGTCTAACCTGTCCCATTTAACTTAATAATAATTATGTCAATACCAATACTAGTAGCCATAGAAAGCATAGAAAAATCAGCTTTTCTGATCCCTTCCCCATTTCAACAACCCCTCCATGAACCCTAAGCCGGATTGAGTTAGACCTGCGGACTCTGATGCATTTGTATCTCAGGGAGTTAACCACACCTCCTGCTGAATGAAGAACTAAAGAGAGTCTTGATATTCTATATATTTTTTTTTTAACCTTCAAACCCTATTGAAACTAGGAACTCTGAAATCATATATGTATGCATATGCGCGCGCGCATGTGTGTGTGTGTGATAGATGTGTACATACACGTATATACGTAGATGGATGGATCCAAATGTATTCAACTTAAAGAAAATATTTTGCATATTACAATAATATGAAAAGTCCTGTGAATAATAGAAATAATCTATTGATCAATTATATTATGTATTGATTATATTTTTAAAAAACCCTAGATTTCAAAAAGAGAGATTTTAATTGAAAATCTTATACCACTGTAGACGATCCTACCCACAGATATTTGATATACATATATCTATATTTCTATACATGCACATATATATATATATATACAGTCGTGTCACACAATAACATTTCAGTCAAGGACAAACCGCCTATAAGACAGTGGTCCTATAAGATTTTAATGGAGCCAAAAAATTCCTATCACCTAGTGACTTTGTAGCCGTCACAATGTATTACTCACCTGTTTATGGTGATGATGGTGTAAACAAGCGTACTGTGCCTCCACTCACATAAAAGCATAGCACATATAGTGTGCAGTGATAATGATGATAAAAGACTATGTTCTGGTTTATTTATTTACTGTAGTATAGTTTTTATTGTTATTTTAGAGTGTACTCCCTACTTATTTAAATAAAGTTAACTGTAAAACAGCCTCAGGGAGGCCCTACAGGAGGCTGTCCATAAGAAGGCATTGTTGTCGTAGGAGATGACAGCCCCATGCGTGTTATTGTCCCTGAAGAGCTTCCAGTGGGACAAGACATGGAGGTGGAGGACAGTGATATTGACCCTATGGAGGTGTAGGGTAACGTGCATGTCTGCGTCGTAGTTTTTAACAAAAGTTAAAAAATAAAAATAAATTAAAAAATTCAAAAAAATTAAAATGTTTATAGAATAAGAATATAAAGAAAAAAATCTTTTGTACAGCTGTATAAGGTGTTTGTGTTTTAAGCTAAGTGTCAATACAAAAGAGCCCAAAAGTTAAAACAAATTACAAAGTTTATATCGTAAAAAGTTACAGAAAGCTAAGGTTAATTTATTATTGAAAAAATATTTTTATAAATTTAGTGTAGCCTAAGAGTACAGTGTTTATAAAGTCTATGGTAGTATATAATGTCTTTGGATTCACATTCATTCACTCACTACTCACTGACTCACCAAGAGCAACTTCCAGTCCTGCAAGCTCTATTCATAGTAAAGGCCCTATATAGGAATACCATTTTTTTTTTATCTTTCACACTGTATTTTTACTGTATCTTCTCTGTGCTTAAGTATGTTTAGCTACACAAATCCCGTTGTTTTACCATTCCCTACAGCATATAGTACCTTACGTGCTGTACAGGTTTGTATCCTAGGAGCAATAGGCTATACCATATAGCTTAATATGTTGTAGGCTATGCCGTCTAGGCTTGTAAAAGTACACTCTATGCTGTTCTCATGATGATGAAATCACCTTAAGTTGCATTTCTCAGAACTTATCCCTGTTGTTAAGTGATATATGACTATATATATAATTTGGTAAGTAAATGAATGGTTGTAACTATAGAGGTAAATCACTTTAACTCTTAATCATGCAAATATATTTAAGTTTATATAAATTATTTCGTGGCAGAGAAAGACTCTGAGAAAATGTGGGAGTGGGAAGAGAAGAATAGACAAATTTTGAAGGGTGACAGTGTTTAAGTAATGAAAACAGTCCCTTTTGTGTGTCCCAGTACCAGAAGTTCTGGTTATAGGGCAAGTCAAAGCTGTAATAGATATTTTAATAAGAAAGACAAGATGGATGCTGCATACTTAACAGTATGGTAGGAGTGACACAGTTATTTTGCGTTTGATGTGATATAGGCCCAATGTTCACAAAACAGCACTATAATGTTGACAGTCACACCATCCATCAGGCTATTAGGATTATAGTACAAGTCACAATTCTTACAGTAGACACAGAACCGGCGCCTGCCCTACATATAAAAGTTGAATAGGAATTCATCAATCACATCAATGTTATCTGATGAGCTTCTGAAATTTAATATGGGTAAATGGATTTGATTTACTTTATTGGCTGTATTAGCTGTAGTACGCGTATCCATTTTACCTCTGGCTTCCTAACTCAGACTGACTCACCCATACAGGACACGTCATACCAGGTCTTTAAACAAAAGTGTAGACACTAAAGGTGTTTTCATTACTGATCAGAATTTTCTCGCTGCTTCAAAGCTCACTGTTCCCTTAACTCATCTCTATGATCGCAATCACACACTGTGATTTCTTCTTGCCCCATTTGTGCTTTGTCTTGTTTCTGGGCCATAAACCAGACTCCAGAAACCAATTTTTGATGCTAATTTTGCCTCCATTCAGCTTTGGTCCCTTTTCACTCTCCAACATTGTTATGATTTAGCTGCAGACGTTAGTGTTTGTGTCCTGTGTAGCACTACCTGCGAAATCCTGGATACACTCTCGGGCACTTAGAGCTTTGCTCCTCATCCTAATCCTATCATCACTATTCAAGAAAAGGAAAAGTAATGAAAGAAATTTGGGATGTAGATAATTTAAATTGCAAATTTGTAATATTTATAAAGTTAAAATGCAAAACAAAGTTTAAAGACCAAATTTATGAAGTCAACACAGAAATTAGAACATTTTAGACGTGAATATTACTAACATCTCTTACACACAGACAATATTAAGCAGGTGAAATACATTTAAATGTGCAACTCAAGCAATAGTATTAGAAGTATAATTTTTTATTCAAGAATTATTAGCTGGGTGTAGTGGTGGCCACCTGTAGTCCCAGCTACTTGGGAAGCTGAGTCTGGAGGATCGCTTGAGTTGGGAGTTCAAGGCCAGCCTGGCAACACAGTGAGACCCAGCATCTATAAATAAATAAAATAGGTTAATATCTATAATTTCTAAAGTTTCCAAATTATAGTGTTCATCTTAATGAACAGTGAATGTTACCTAAAATTTGGTATTGTTTTATAAAGTTATAAAGTCCTGTCAAAAGTATTTTCATCTATATTGATACTGAAGTTGCAAATTCATGGCCTCAAATATACAATGTACAATTTTTATACTGTACTGGAATATAAAACCATGAAATTTCATATAAAATTGTAAATTTCCAATTTTTCTAGAAAAAAATGAAAAGATCTATTATGGACACATACTTCTACATGTAAATAATCAAGCTGAGCAGAAGCTGCCTACTCTATTAACATTCTCATAGTTTCCACCATTCCATATTGACTTTTTTAGAACAATTTTTTATTTTATACACATGTAGTTATACATTTAGTTCTCTTGCTCTTTTTTTGTTATTTTTACAAATTTCAATGTTATGGCAAAGTTGCAATAATAGTAAAAAGAACTCTCAAATGCACATATACATATATCTACATATTTTTCTGAACCATTTAAAAGTTATAGATGTTATATTGTTTATGCCCTTCAGTATGTATTGCCTAAGAACAAAGTCATTCTCTAATATACCACAACATAATTATTAGAGCAGTAAATACAATATCAATATGATGCTATTACTTAATCACCAGGCTGTTATCTTTTATATAGTCATTTCCTTATGTGTAATATATTATTTTTTTTCTGGCTGCTTTCAAGAACTTCTTATTTTATTTGCTTTTCAGCAGTTTAAATACAGTGTGCCTAGGCATTGGTTTTCTGGGTTTAAGAGGCTTAATGGCTGTTGAGATTTCTGAATCAAAAGTTATTTCTAACTAAATTTGTAAATTTTCAGCCATTATATTTTCAAATATATTTTCTAATGTCTTCTCATCTCATCTTAGGACTCCGATTAAATATGTACTATAGTGAACAATATTTTTCCAGATGTCATTGAATTGTGTTTATTTTAGTTTTCAAAATTTTTCCCTTGGTTCTTTAAATCGAATTATTTCAGGCCAGGCGTGGTGGCTCACACCTGTAATCCTACCACTCTGGGAGGCCGAGTTGGGAGGATCACTTGAGGTCAGGAGTTTGAGACCAGCCTGAGCAAGAGTGAGACA
>NW_012140747.1:4037974-4052708 GCF_000956105.1 Propithecus coquereli | reverse complement strand
ATTACATTTTCTTGTTCTATTGCATATATACTAATTTCCTTCTTGTTGTCCCAATCTATTATTTTAGCCCATGAAAAAATTTTTATATCTTATTCTTTTTCATAATTTTATCTGCCAATAATCACATCTCTACACTCATTGTAAATATCTTTTTTAAATTTCTTAATATTTAATATAATTGCTTTAATATCTGTGTCTATCAATTCCAACATCTTGTGGAATTTTTTTATTGTGGATTACATTTTCTTGTTCTATTGCATATATACTAATCTTTATTGTGTACTGGACATTGTGGATAATACATTGAAGTAATTGTGTATTCTGTTATCCTCTCAATAACAATTGAATAAATTCCTGAAAATACTGAGGAAGCAAACCATGTGAATATCTATGGAAAATGCATTATGTACAAAGAATATATACAAAGACTTGTTGCATTCAAAGAAGAGGGAGGAGGCCAGTGTATAAAAGTATATTCCCAACTTTATATCTTACCCCGGCCATACATGGTAACTGATGCCATTAATTTCTAAGAATTTTCAGTTTTGCAGATAATTTCGCTTATGTCTTGTTTTATGAAAGTTTACAAAAACTAGTCTTAATTTTCTCTGTGTTTATAGGTTATTAACAAATTTTCTGCCCATCTTCCTTCCAAAACATAATTATTTCTCATCTTAATTTTTATGCCTGTCATCTTTTGGAAACTAAAGTTAATCATTTTTGCTTGCAGTTTGGTCCCTGCAGTATCACCCACGATGAGAGCTGCTGTCATCTGCATTACCATGTGGTAATGGTTCTGTATGCCTTTCGGTGCGGGGCCTTCAGATTATCACGCTTAATCTGAACAGCGACCCAGTAGGGAATTTGTTTCTCCTACCTTTTTACTCTAAGGAAGTATAAGGTTTTGTCGTCTCCTCCATCTCTCTCCTTAATCTAGCTCCAAGAAAAAATCTAATAGAAGTCAAGAACAAACTATGGTGCAACTGTAGTTGTATGTGATACTTTAAATGGGAGGAATAAGGGATTTTGATAGAATGGGCAAGACAATTACTGTCCTTAATGGCAAAACTTAAATATCATCATTCTTTTTTCTCATGGGCTTTAGTTATAGTAAGAGGTCAGGTGTTGTCTCCCAACTGAGAAGCAGAACAACGTGACATAAAAAGATACACAGAATAGGGTGCTCTTGCCAGATTATAATCTAAATCATAAACTAAAAAAGCACAACAGATACATAGATACTCAACTCTTAGCAACAGAGGGGAAATCATCCAGTGACTTGTGATGAAATCACAATTCTAATTTAATTAGAACCAGAATAAGTCACATGAAAATATTACAAAAAACTTAGTAATTAATTTTCTAAAATATGGCAATGCTATAAAATAAGAGTCATTCTTATTGCGCAGATAAGGAAACTGAAACTCCAAAACCAGGGATGGAAAACTCTTTCCTTTACCAGAGAGATGGTAAATATTTTAAAGTTTGCGATCACATAGTCTCTGTTGCAACTATTCAGCTCTGTCATGACTCATGAAACCAGCCATAGACAAGATGTAAATCGACATATATAGTTGCGCTCAAAAATGTCATTTATAGAAACCGAGATTTAAATTTCAATTATTTCTCATGTGTCATGAAACATTATTATTCTTTTGATTTTTTAAGCATTTAAAAATGTTAAGTACATCTTAGTTTGTGGACCATATAAAAACAAGTGGCAAGCTAAATCTGGCTTACAGGACATATTTTGTCAATCTTTGCTCTGAAAGAATAAATGATTGCCTAACGACATATAACTGGTATGGTCCAGCTTAAACATAAATCCATCATATTACAAAGGTAATTATCTTTCCATGTAATTTCTATATGATACCATCAAAATTAAAATCAAACATTCCTCGCCACTTTTTGCAACACTCTAAATTAAGTCTATATTTTTTTCTCAAGGAGCTAGAAATGTCAGCATAGAAGGAGACTGAAAACATCTAAAATGGTTTTTATTCTTCTTTTATTCCTTTTCAAATGCAGTGTCAAGTGGTATCCAGATATTGCTCACATTGTTCCTGCCCTCTGTCTGAAGGTGAAATTCTTCAAATACTTGACTGTCTAAAGTTCAGCAATTGACATAGTTCACTTTTGTGAGGAAATAGGATGACTTTCCAAGGAAAAAAATGAATTTACCACTTTCATTACTTCACCCAAGGCAGAAAAATTTGAGTCTATGAAAATATCCAAATATCTTTCTCCAATATTTGAGACATTGATGGTGAAAAGAATTGTTTTCTAGAAATATAAAAGTGAACTTCATTTCTCATGGAAGGTGCTATTACCAAAGGGTTTGTACATATTGTAGTTCTCTTTTACTGAAAATAGATGGCCATAAGGGACACAAAGACCTTGGCCTACTGTGAAATTATTACTGCTGCTTACTGGATATTTACATCTTCCTGTCACCTGGTAGCATTTCATTCCCTGTCCCTCTGTACTTCGGGGGAAACGTACGATCATTCTTGTCAATGAATTATGGGGAGAAAGTGAAGTGTGTCACTTTTGGGTTGAGAATTTAATTGGTTCTGTAACATCCTCTGGGGGGTTGTTTACCATTTATCAGAAAAAGTGGAAATGTTCCAGACTGTGGCTCCTCCAACAGCCTAGGTGCCATGGTGAAAATGATGGCAACACTAAAAAATACGTCCATAATTTTGTGTATTAAACTGTATAACTTTCATTAAAAGTAACTTTTATGTAAATGAGATCAGCAGAGAGATCTGAGAGAGAGAGAAACAGAGACAGAGACAGAGGGACAGAGAGAGGAGGCATGTAGCGTTGCCGCGGGTGTTACACTGGCAGGCACTGTCGCAAGAGCAGTTGGGAACGGACACAGAGGACTGAGAGCATCAGGCATTAAGGGACTTTTGAAATTAGGCAAATTTAAAGTACAGGTCAGTCTGGGCCTCGAGGAAACAGAGCTGGTTGGAAAGGCTGTCTCACCAAGAGCTTTCTCTCTATATTTAGCCCACTAAGTGATAATCCATAAGTTACATCGTATCACACAGGCTTACTTACCCACCTTTCAGGGGTGCCAGCCCTGAATAGCACATAAAATTGTAACTGGAACAAAAATGGCTTTTTCTTGGAAGGGGTTCAGATCTTGTTTAGAATGTATAGGAGGGGAACATGAAGCAAATATTCTCTTCTCAGTCTATAGAACGTGGGCTCCCTGTGAGAAGAGAAAATTTAGAACACTCACAGGTCACATCTCATTCTAGCGACAACTAGTTGGGGTTATGTCCTCCTTGTATTTGTGCTAAGACAGTCAAAGTTTGGCTGCCTTTTTATTCTTAACTTTAGAAAGATGTGAACAAGGATTTGGAAAGGAAAGCATTTATTGTACTGAATAACTTGTGACAATGATTTTCATTCTAAACAGATTTTTAAAAGTAGTTTTATTCTTGGCCATTATCTAGGAATCTAAAATACTTTCAATGTAGTGCACCATTCATTATAATGATGTTCCTTTTGTAATGGATTTAGAACTTATCTGATTCAGAAATAGGATAAAATTGAACTTGATAAACAGAAATTTTGCTAAAGTTATGAAAAAAGATTGTCTTAAGTTTCCAGGAGATACAAAGTATACCAAAGTGGCAACATAATAGTTTATGTTGTTTGCTCCTTGAAAACATCTTTACTTTGGTAATTCAATTTTAAGAATTTATATTGATATAAGGAAATATCATGGATAGAATAGTATTTGCAGCAATTATTATTTTTCCGATAATTAAAAAAAAATGGACGCTCCAAGATCAGGGCATAGATCAGACCAAGATACTGTAAAATGTTTGACATTTATTACACATTATTGACAGCTAATTTATAAAAAGAAATGTATTTGGGGCCTTCAGTACAGAATTTCATTTTGCCTCATATTCATGTGATTTAATTTTTTTCAGTCTTGTTCACTTTTTGGCTATTTTTAGAGCAAATATTATTTTTGATGCTTGACAAAAATGACCATTTTGTAAAGAATATATATATATATATATATATATATATATATATATATATACCATACCATAATCATGCCGTAGAGAGATGCTATCTTACCATTGACAGTGATATTGAAAATTATTTATGGATAAACTATCTCATGTAGAGCCCTTTAAAATTGTACTCTTTAACTCAAACATTTGAACTTACTTCAACTAAGTTTTTTGATCTTTCTAATCCATGATATTTATTTTCTTTGTGTCTGTGTGCTATTTTATTTCACAATATTCCTCTAAGTGATAGCAATATTATTTTATGAGCTAAAATATCACCTGTTGAATGATGTTTTCATTCCTTTAAGTGATGAACATTCTTTCTCATTTCTGAATGTAAAATACTTATAAATAACTTGTTTTTATGATGTAGGTTTATTTTGTAATACACTGTAGAGCACTGTAATATAGTGACCCAGATATGTTCCTGTTATTAGAGAATTTTATATAAAGAAAGAGCATATTAGGAGATGGTTTTCCTTTTACCATCATTTACATTTTCCTTATTTTTCTTTATAATTTCCTTTTTATCAAGAACTATGCTACCTTATTTTTTCTATCTTTAGGGCCCTCTACTATTCAAATTAGCCACCTTCTTTAAATGTGCTTCTTATATAGCACAGATTTTTCCAAGAATTATCTAGCTTCATACAGAATACCTTCACATTTGTTTCCTAAAATAGGACACTCCAATTTGCTTCCATTTCTTATTTTATTTTGAAAGAATTATGCTACTTATTCTGCTTAAGACACAATTTCTTCAACAGACTTCACTATTCTTTCCTGTCCTGATGATATTTTAGCACAAATATCATAGAATCTTGGATTAGAATGACTTTTCTCCACTTCTGCATTTTCAGGAGGCATAGCTAAATTTGTCAATATGTTTTGGTTTTTTTTTTCACTTTTTTTTTTTATTTCAGCATATTATGGGGGTACAGATGTTTAGGTTACGTATGTTGCCCTTGCCACCCCCGCTCCCAAGTCCGAGTTTCAAATACGTCCATCCTTCGGGTGGTGCGCATTGCACTCTTTGTGTATGCAAATACCCGTCCCCTCCTCCCTCCCCCCTCTCCCCTGCCCAGCATCCAATAGATGTTATTCTTACATGTGCATTTATATGTTGTCAATATGGTTTTGACAAATCATTTTCATTTTCTTTCAATGGACTAAGCCTGTTGATTACCGAAGAGTACATTTTTTTTTTAAGTCAGAAGCAAACACTTCAGCACTTCAAACTAGTTAAATAATTAATGTTTTTAACAACAGTAAAATCAGAAATAATTACTCAATATCTCTGCACGGTGAACCCTGCATACTTACAATAGTAATCGAGGTCATTGTTTGCATTTGCTTATTCCACAGCTATCAATAGCTATTTTATACAGTATTCAGCTTCTGTCGTCAGACTATTAATAGAAACAAGTTACAAGAAACAAAACACTGTGGAATGTCACCCATGGTCGGGCCACCTGCTAATAGCAGGGAAGGAACCCAGAGTACTGGAGCTGCTGTTTCCGGGTGCCTGAGGCGTAGGGCACAGCCAGGGCCCAGCACGCAGTCAGCAGAACGGCTTCCGGAAGTGCCGGAAGTGCCGCGTGCACTGGAAGGGAAGGAGCTAACGACCCCGTCCCTCGGAAACCCCGCCCAGAGCACACTGATGGGGGTTTCTATGGTGATGGTGAACCAGCCTCAACTGCCTCAGCCCCAACTGCCAAGTCCTGGGCGTTCCACCCTCCTCCAGGTGCACTGTGGGATTGCCGAGAAGCCGGATGTGAGAGCAGAGCGTGGGGACTCGGAGCTCGAGGCACACGTTTCCCATTGGTGACATTTTGGCGGAAGGCAGTGGCACTTCCTTTTCTGCACCCTGTGACCCCGTCCGGCTCTCGGCCTCCAATCACTGGGCTTCCGCTTCCTGGACTCCGGACCCACACTCCCTCGGTCGCGACGGCAGTACTCTGGCGTGGTTAAGAACAAAACGGAGACGCACCCGGACTTTGCCTGGAGCCCTCTGCGTTGCTAAACTTCCGGTGCAACTTGGAGGCCTTGGACTGTAAGCTTCCTTTGCTTCATAGAAATCAGTCTTGCTGTCCTCCGTGGACAATTCGTTACCGGCCAGAAGTGTCTGCTACTGGAGGCATCAGTAACAACAGTCAGTTGTTATTCAAGCCACAGAAAATTTGTGCCCAAGCTTGTCTGACATCTGCCCTGCCAAGGGTCTATGATGCTGGGCCCTGAGGGAGGCGAAGGTTTTGTGGTCAAGCTCCGTGGCCTGCCCTGGTCCTGCTCCGTTGAGGACGTGCAGAACTTCCTCCGCGACTGCACGATTCGCGATGAGACAGCGGGCGTCCACTTCATCTACACCAGGGAGGGCAGGCAGAGCGGCCAGGCGTTTGTTGAATTTGGATCAGAAGACGACGTAAAAATGGCCCTGAAGAAAGATCGGGAATGTATGGGACACCGATACATAGAGGTGTTCAAGTCCCACAGAACGGAGATGGAGTGGGTGTTGAAGCACAGCGGTCCCCACGGTGCCGACGGCGCCAACGATGGCTTCGTGCGTCTGCGAGGACTTCCGTATGGATGCACAAAGGAAGAAATTGTCCAGTTCTTCTCAGGGTTGGAAATCGTGCCAAACGGAATCACACTGCCCGTGGACTCTGAGGGCAAGATTACAGGGGAGGCTTTTGTGCAGTTTGCCTCACAGGAGTTGGCCGAGAAGGCCCTGGGGAAGCACAAGGAGCGGATCGGTCACAGGTATATCGAAGTGTTCAAGAGCAGTCAGGAGGAAGTCAGGTCGTACTCGGATCCCCCTCCGAAGTTCATGTCGGTGCAACGGCCGGGGCCCTATAACCGCCACGGCGCGGCCAGGAGGTACGTGGGCATCGTGAAGCAAGCGGGCCTGGAGAGGGTGCGGCCCGCTGCCTACAGCGCCGCCTACGGCGGCTACAGCGGCTACGAGGAGTATGGTGGCCTCAGCGACAGCTACGCCTTCGCCGCCCCCGACGTGTTCGGGAGCGACCTCGGCTACTGTCTCCCGGGGATGTACGAACACAGATACGGAGACAGCGAGTTCACGGTGCAGAGCACCACCGGGCACTGCGTCCACATGAGGGGGCTGCCGTACAAAGCCACCGAGAATGACATTCACAACTTCTTCTCTCCCCTCAAGCCTGTGAGAGTGCAAATCGAGATCGGCCCCGACGGAAGAGTGACCGGCGAAGCAGACGTGGAGTTTGCCACTCACGAAGAGGCCGTGGCATCGATGGCGAAAGACAGGGCCAACATGCAGCACAGGTACATAGAACTCTTCCTGAATTCGACGGCAGCGGCCAGCAGCCAGGTGTACAGCAGCCAGGTGATGCAAGGCATCGGGATGCCGGTGGCCCAGGCCGCTTACGGCGGTCTCGAGAGCCAATCGGTGAGCGGTTGCTACGGCGCGGGCTACGGCGGTCAGAACAGCATGGGTGGATACAACTAGATTGTTAGGAACATCTGAGTTCTTTCAACCCAATTTTCAAAAGCAACGAAGAGCAGATATAAGGAACCTGGGGAACCCATTTTGCACAGCAAGTTCGTGAAATCTGGATTAAAAAATCACCTCTTCAGTGTTTTCCCATACAAACTTTTCCAGCATGTGATATCGAGTAAATTACTATTTTCAGCTTTTCTCAAGTAACATTTTGGTAGTATACTTTAGAGTGATGTTATCTGAGCTTAAGTAGTTTTAAGTATGTTAAATATGGACTTTTTGCCACCACACTGCAGTGAACACATTGGGGAGATGTGCTTTTTCTGGAAAACTCAAAGGTGCCAGCTCCCTGATTCAAAAAGAAATATTTCTTGTTTGTTTATTCCAGTTTATCTTTTCACTTAAAATCTTTTAGGTTAAGTTTAAGCTTTTTAAGAGTTAGTTTTGAGAATTGAGACACAATACTAATACTGTAGGAATTGGAGAGGCCTTGACTTAAAACTGTCTTTGCACTGTGATTTCCTTTCGGGTGTATTTTGTTAAGTGAAACTTGTTAAATTTTTTGTTAGTTAGTTTTTTCTTAAAATAAAAATTTTTCATAATGACTGGCCCAGATATACTCAGTAAAAGGTGATAAAATGACTGGGTGGTTGAAGAGAATTCATTTTAATCCTAATATATTTTAGTGTAAATTTAAAAATGATTTTGTACATCAAAGCTGTGACTTCCCTTATATTCTTATGATGAGGTTAAATAAAAATACAATAAAAATGTTTTAAAAAACACTGTTGAAAATACTTTTTTCAAAGCATTGAAGTTCAGTTAAAATCATGTTTTCCAAATTGCAAGTCTGTTTTTATACTTGAGCAGATACTAGTATTGCAGAGAATTAATTTATTGTACTACAAAGCAATGTTAATGACCAATTTTCTACAAGAACAAAAATATTGCTCCCCTCTAAATACAAGCAAACACCAGTGACTTTGACTTCCTAATTGAATTAATAAAATAATTTTTGGTGTATCATTACAACCCCCATGTTTTAATTAATTAAAGTGGTTTTTCTTTTTTTTTTTTAACTGCAAGCACAGGAGAAAAACAGTAATATATAATACAAACGTGCTATTTTTGCAAAAGAAATAGAGGGGACCTAGACTCATATAAAACAGCTATTTAGTATTGATTTTTTTAATAATAAGGAATTTTACAAGTCCATATAAATTATAAAAATAAAATATTTGCTTGTCTTAGTCTTAAATACATAAATTCTACAGACTGCTTTGTTTTACCATAAATTAGTATTTTATAACATATATAGAATTTAATATTAAAAATTAGGAAATTAGTAAACCATGCATTTATAAACCAACTTGACAAAATAATTCATTGTCACTAAAATGAGTGATCATTTTCATTATTGATTTATGCCTGTACTCAACTTGAAGTTGCGTCCGGGCCAATGGAAAGACCAAGGGCAAATGTAGATGGAAATTTAGAAATAATGAAATCATCATCACTCCTTACAGAATATACAGAACAACTTACTTCTTTCAAAAATACTTTAACTGAATTTTATTTGTTCTCTCAATTTTCAGAGCCCTTTAAGGTACTTGATATACAAGTATATGTTTGGGTGATTTTAATGGTGATGCCAACAAAGAAAAGAGGAATTCTTTCAGGAGACCAAGTCCTATAAAACCTTGTAGTAGTTTTCTCTGTTCTGTAAGATGATCACCACAAACTTGGCCACTTAAAACCACACCCATGTGTTATACTTTCTGAGGGTCAGCTATCCAGGCACATATTAGCTGGTTCTTCTGCTTAGTGTCTCACACAGCTGCAAAGCATCATCTCGTGCAGGTTCCCATCTAGAAGCTAGACTAGGGAAGCATCCACTTTCCTACTCATGTGGTGTAGGATTCCTTAAGGTCCTTGTGTCTGAAGGATTCCTGGCAGTTTGCTTCTCAAAAGGCAGAAAGGAGAGAAACAGTCTCCAGACTGCATTTGTTGACAAGTGTGAGTCCTACATAACATAATGTAATAATGGGAATGAAATTCTGTTACCTTTGTGGAATTTTACAGTTTAGATGAAAGTCATATGTCCTGCCCACACTCAAAATATGAGCTTATACAAGTGTGTGGACATGAGCAGGTGGGGATCATGGGAGCCAATTTATATTCTGCCTGTCCAAATCTTGTTCCCTCTTCAATGGCCTCCCATTTAGAGCTTCACTTAAGCAACCACTGGTGGTGATGAAAGAAAGGTCTGGAGGGAAGGACTGACATTAAGGTCCCACCTTCTAGAATAACATTTAGAAACTTTCTTACTTTAAAAGTATGAATTTTATTATTCATTGGCTTAGAAAGGAAGAAAAGTCATATTCTTGAAAGAAAAGTTATCTTTTAGCAAGCAATCAAAAATGTTCAGGTAGACAAATGAAATACAATTTTATGCAGATAGACTAAAGTTCAAACACAATATCAAGCTCTCTAGCATGTGTGGACAATCTCAAAAGGAAAAATAAAATGTGATTCAGTTTTTTCATTGCTAAATAGTCTTTTAAACAGGCCTGACCGATTTTAACCTTCTTAATTTACAATTCTGCTTTTTATTGTAAAAGTATGACATATGTCTTAGCCATGCAACTAGATATAAAGAATACATTTTTAAAAAGAGCTAGGACAATGCATAAAATATTTCAGACTAATAAATTTTAATCAACCTGTTTTATAATTCTAAAATTGGACTCAGGTAATGCTTTTATTTAAGTTTTAAATAGAGTTATTTCTATTTACATAAAATAAAGTTTTTCATTTTTAAATCAAAGAATCACAACATGTAATATACATTAAATTAGCTGCTGAATGAAAAATTGATCTGGCTAAAATAATCTGTTCTATCTTAGGTTTATTAATCTAAACTTTTATAAAAATGATGACATGTAGATCTCCTATGTAAAGTATACCACATACAATCTTGATTTCTTTTATATGTCCTGTTGTATTACTTCCAATTAAGATAGTATTTTTTATAACAAAATAAGAAAATATTAGTTTAGGAAAAAAGTAGATTAGCCTTTTTTTATAAACCACAATTTATGCATATAATTAAGAAATATAACACACAAGAACTTTTCTGAGTGACCCAATACTGTTTAGAAAGCTAACCTTGGCTTCTGATATCTGCTTCCCAAATATGTCCTATAAGATGTCCCTCATTAACATCTTGTTTTATTTTCTACTTTTTCCTTCCTCTTCCTTTTTTCTCTTATTCAGAGAGTCTTATTACTTGCCAACTCAGACTGCTTAGATTTCCATAAGTGTTTTCCTTAGTTTATTTATGGCTACTAATATCCTGTCACCACCTAATGTTCTCTTTCTAATCAATTCCGGGTTATATCCAACATTGATTGGTGGTTTTAGGATGTTGCCACTTAACCAGTATGAAACCATAGTTCTGGATAAAATATTTCCTATACAGAGGCAATGAGAGGAGTTCAACATGATAACTTGGTGGGAGAAAAAAAATTAAAGAAAACTACTACATGCACACTCAAATACTTACTAAACCTATCAATCTATTTCAAAATATTATATAAAATGTTGCACACTATGGTTCTGATTATATGTTGGTGTGGATGCAAGGAAAGCCTACAAATTGGGACTAATAATCCATTCTACAAAAAATAATAAATAATTCATTCTACAAAAACGCAGATTGTGTGATCTGATCCCCTTCAATATAGGCAATAGCCAAATGGGGGAAAATGATATTTGATTAATAACAGCCATGACATATCATAATGATGCAACGTAAAACTTAATGAAAGATGGATAAGTGAATATAACTCACTAGAAGACAAATGGGTTCCTCTGCAAAGCTAATTCTTGGGACTCATGTTCAGGTATCCTAGTGGGATATAAGAAGCAGAGTCCTCTGCTCCGTACAGCAACATAGTTGCAGAAATACAGTGAGATCTTGACTCCGTTCTTACTAAGTTGACTAAAGAAAAAGGAAAAAAAAAATGGTGACTCAAGGATGGACAGTATGTGTCAATACTTATAAGGAAAGTGGACTTCTCAGTGTGCAATTCATTACAATAGTAGCAATACCTCTGCCCCTTGAAAGGAGATAGTGAAAGAGAGACTTTGATTCCCTCCCTCCTACCTCTGCTCCCCCTGGTTGGGAAGAAGACAGAACTTTAGGCAAAAATTTTCTCCTTCTTGGTGGAAACATGAGGTAAAGGTGGAGAATATTTCTTTCTCTAAAATAAACTAATATTTTCCAACATGTCAATCCACGGGAGCAAGAGCAATGCATCTTGGTAATGCCTCTGTAGACACAAGTCATCTAAACCTGAAACACATTCAGAAGTAAACGGTTCTAAAAACAAATCTGGCACTTTGAGTTCTCTTTGCCTTTCAGCCTTCTTTATTGGACATAGCTCTTACCATATCTGGACAAAATTTATATTATGTCTCATTGCAAAAAAATTTATCCAGATGTTGATAACTTCTGTGTTATCATTAGTATGCCATCAGCATATATAAGAGGATACAGAAGAAAAGAGGGATAAGCATTTGGAAATCCATGTTTGTTATAATGTATCCTTAAAGCATGGGAGTTTGTTTTGTTGGTTTTGATTGATCGATTTCTACTTCATCGTTCTTAACACGCAGAATTCTTACCACTATTTTCACTTCTCCCATTAGTTAGATAACTCTGTGATAGAGCCATAATTCCAATAGTTCCCAACTATTAATATACAAGAATTCAGATTACTCAAATTGGGATTCTTCCATACTACTGTAAATTTCCACCATGAATACTTTCGATAAATATTTATTTGATACAATATATGCTATAATTGTTGTATTATTTAATTTAATTTTCAAATATGTTTGCATTTCTAATAAAAAAAAAATTTACAGAGATTCGTAGAATACCCAGAAGAGCCTATATATATGCTTTGAGTTCCTTAACAGTTTTAGGAATAAATTTGTATTCCTTAAAGAAAACTACATTTTAAGTTTTTAAAATTGGTCAATCTTTCAATTCATCTAAGACCATAAGAGGAAGAATTTTATAAGAGATAGAGTTTTCTTAAAATTTTGACTAAGTTATTAAAACTTTTTTTCTTGTATTCTTTCCCTCAATGGACAAATAAAATATGTTGATCACCCATTTATATTCGTTTTTTTATTGAGGGATAAAACATAATTAAGTACTAAAAAACTTATCAAATAATTAACAATTTTTGACAACAGTAAAATCAGGCTAGTTAGCAATATTTTGCTCAGTGAACCTTGTACCATTTGCTCTAAGAACCAAGGTCATTGTTAACATTTGCTTATTCCATAGGCACTAATGATTATTTTTATACAGCATTCAGCTTCTGTCCTCAGACTAGAAACTGATTATAAAAGACAATAAGAGAGCTATTTTTACAATATATTGTTATTATATAAGTATACATTGAAGAAGCCATCTGATAATTTAAAGGGAGGACATTCGTTAATCTAATTGCTTTATATTCTATCACCATAACATTGAAGAAAAGTTCTAATGTTTCCTCCACCCATCAGGAATGTCGCTTTGGTTCATAGGTCAGATTTCTTAAGAAGGGATTATCTGAAGAAAAAGTTCTGGTTTTATGAGACTACTTTCTTTGATAAAATTTTTCTGAGGACAATTATCCTCAGTATAATTGTTTCTGATTTAAATTGTATATACATAAGAATATCAACCGTATTTTTTGTTTCTGAAAGGTTACTATAAAATAGCTGACTATGACTAGTTAGGAAAATGAAAAAGGATTTTTTTGTTGTATAGAGCAACCTGGACAATATAATAGGATAAGAAGCAATCAGATATGAACAAATATATTCCTCAAATGAGACTGTGCCATTAGTCAGAAGAAATTAATTTAAGCCTTGAAAGAAGTTCTTAAAATTTGTTCAGGGGGAGGTGGCAGGGATTATTCACTTTAAGAAGATCATTAAAATATTCTCAAGAAAAATAAACAAAGAAGATTATGCATAGAATTTCAGGGACTGAGTAAATCTCTTGAAAGCTCACCCACCCAACCAACCATGGATTCACTTTGAGTTAGTGGCAATTGGGGCAGACAAAGCATCACTTCTTCTCTCAACACCTTAAGAAAACACTTTTATCTGAGAGATGCAAGTCTTTTTAGTTATCAGGCCCAGAGAGACATTAAAATGAGAGCAATCCCATCCTCCCTCCTTTGAGCTGTGTATTCGTCTGTTGAAACTGCTTGCTATAGCTGCAAGTAGGTGTAAATGAACCTAATAATGCCGCACCAGACACTGTAACCCACAACCTATAGCTTAGTAATGTATAGCCAATCACTAATCAATGGTATTTCTGTAAACCGATGAGAAATCGCGACAAAAAACTTTGTATTGGCCCACTCCCTGTCCCGATTTTTTCCTTTCAAAATCCACTCGTAACTACTGGTAATCAGAGTGTACATTAATGGCAACTTAAATCTACGATCCCGGATTGCAATCCCCAAGCTTGGCCCCAAATTAATATAAGCTCTTCTTGTATTAATTTTGTCTCAGCTTCTTCCTTTTAAGTTGACAATGTGAACTTCAATAAGTTACGCTCCTCTCTTAGACAACACACCTTTAACTGAGTCCTTTATTGACTATTTAAATTACTTGGTTCCAGTCATAATAAATGACAAAGTGGATAATTACCATACAAGTTAATTATTTTTCGGGATTTTTCTAATGAATCTGAGACCACCAGAAAAAAATAAGACAAATTGTAACATATGTATATGCTACATTCCCAAGATTCTCTGCTCCCCAACCTAGGAAGTTTTGCTTTATTTCACAGATACTATTTTTAAATAGGGATGTAACACTTTTCCCACCTCCTAATATCTAGCACACAGTGCTAACTTGTGGAGATAACAGGTAAGAGAATTAGATTAAAATGTATGTGTGCGAGTGTGTGTGTGTGTGAGAGAGAGAGAGAGAGAGAGAGACAAACAGAGAGAGAGAGAGAGTGTATGTATCTGAGTGCTTAAGGAAGGATTTCAAGGACGTGAAAGTACAATTATCGGAATCAAAATTTTTATTGGAAACAGTTGAACACTATTTCAAGCTGTAGAAAACTGAAACAGAGATAGAGAAGACAGTCCATCCTCAATGTCTCATAGTTCTCCCTGTAGAGGTCTTTCAC
>NW_012140747.1:4003803-4036900 GCF_000956105.1 Propithecus coquereli | reverse complement strand
GGTTGTAACTTCTCCTTTTTTGTTCCTGATGGAGCTTATTAGAGTTTTTTCTTTTCTGTTTTCATGAGAAGACAGTCCAGAAGCATTCAAAAAGCAAAGAAGAAAACGAAGCAGCAATCACAAGGCTCTACATACTATTTATTGTATGATTCCATTTACATGACATGTTCAGAGTACAATGCCAAAATATTGGAGTCCAAAACTCGTTTTATTTCAGGTTCTTTTATTCGGATCATGGAAACAGCATTTTTTTTTCATTATATTCAACTGCATATAGATTCTCCACTATTATTTGTAAATGGTAAATATCAGGAACAATTATATCTTATTACAAGGTTTAAATTCTGTTGTTTTTCCCCTACTGATTCAGGCATTTAAATGAAAACTAGAAGGATCATAGACATTATCCTTCATTACAGAATACACAAAACAATTCTAAATGATGGGAAGTTTATTAAATGTTTATTAGAAAAGTTGTCCCAGAGGAGAATTATATGTGAAATAGACTATTTTTACTTTTCAACATATTCATAGGTGGTTTTCATTGTAAATAAAAAAGGGAGGGTGGCTAAAATGGAGAAGGTGCCTGTCCAAAAGGCAGACCCCATTGTTTGTATAAATCCAGGAGCTACATGGTGTATAACTCTGATATAAAAGTTACTGCTTAATAATGTTATTTTTCTCGTCAAAAATTATCTACTGGACACCCACTACACAAAACACTTCTAGCTCTGAGCTTGAGAGGGACAGAGGCAATCCTTTCAAACTGCTCTTTGACCTGAAGGAGTCGGTGGCCAGGCTCAATGAAAAGAATAATTTATAATCCATTATAATATTCTTTTCATTCTTTTTTGCCCCTGCAATCTTTACAGAGGCCGACGAGTTTATTTTGAGTCTTGTCACAATAATATTTCTGTCTCTTCTAAAGGAAAGTCTTCTCCATGCTCCATAATCGACAGAGTGGCCTTCCTCTGCATATGAAAATGTGGGCATGCTGCCAGTTCAGGAAAGCTCTCTGAGAACTTTTACTCCATTATTATGGGACTTTGAAAACCGTGCCTGGCAATACCAGAATGGATAGTGTCTTTCCACAGAAGAAGAATCAATAAAGACTACAGAAAAGGAAAAAGGCAAAGTACTGTAGGTTCTTAAATGAAAATTGATTTCCACCATTGACCATGGAACAAGCTCATCAGTAACGTTGCATTTAGAAGGAATCTAATTGTTTCTTCTTAAGGTAGGGTTTGAACTTCGAAGGGAAGTATAAGAGGGAAATCAATCCTCTGTTATCACAAGCAGCTTAGTCACAGCATACCAATTCAAGAAAATGCAATTATTTAGGAGCCTATTGTAACCATTCAATGGATTGCCTCAGAAAATCAGCTGCATTCCTCAGAAACATATGGGTTTAATTTTTAATTCTTTCTGTTCTCAGGTAGGTATGTGATCACTTGAGACATCTTTAATCCCTCCCAGTCACATAGTAAATGAAACACAGAAGAAAATGTATTAGCAAAACTTCACAAGTAAAATTGAAAAATAATCTAAATTGTGGGCCATACTGATGATTCATATCTTCATAAAAGGGAGGGAACAACATGGTATTTATTTACTTAGCACTCAAACATAATAAAGTTACAGAACTGGCCGTGATAAATCCACTATAAATTGGTTTCATGGAGCTTCTGTTCCATTTTATTTGTGAATGAGAAAGGGACAAATAAATAAAGAAGTAAAAAATTAAGTAAGCAAATAATTTCCAATAGAAATTAGTGGTGAGAACTAACCTTGAAGTAGATTATCCTAGGGCAAGGGAATAGCAAGTGGAAGCAAGATTGTATTGGTTGAGGGATGGGAAGAAGAAAGTCCAATGTGGTTGGATCTGAGCAAGCTGGATCGGTATTATGAACTAATATGGGAGGGGCACGAAAAGGCCAGATCCTATGTGGCTTTGGAGACCATGGTAAGCTGCTTAGGTCTCATTGAAAGTAAGACTGGAAGGCTTTGGAAGATTTTAGATGGGGATGAATAGGGGGATAATATTTGATTTACACTCTCTAAAATCTTGTGCTGGCTCATTTATGAGGAATAAGCATTAATAATGCATCAATAATGAGGCCTTTGCATTACTCCAAGGGAGAAATGACTATGGCTTTGACCACAGTGATAAAACTTTTTGCTACAATACTATTGTGTTTTCTGTAAGAGCTTTTTAAATTTAGAAATCTCAGGCTAGGGCAGTGGCACCAAAAACCACTGAATGTAGCTTAATGAGAAGAAGAAAATTAGAGAGGGGCCTAAATACACCCACAGAGGCAAACAAGCCACAGAACACCAAACACCTGAAAGTAAGCCACTAAGCCTTCCAGAAAATCTTGCAATCAATCTCACATTTATTGAAGACTCTGTTGCTACACATTTAAGTTCTTTTAATTACAATAAAACTTGTGTCAAGTCTACCTGTTTCCCCTGCCATTCTCCCCCCCCCCAAATTTCATCCAGGCACAGTTCATTTGTATTCCATTTTACTATTGATAATTTCACAATCTATCATTATCATAGTCTCATTTAGGCACAGTGGAAAGAGCATTGACTTAAAGCTGATGGATCCCAGTCCTGACCCACTTACTGACTGCAGTGACCTTAGGAAGTTCTTAATTTTCCAGTATCTTACTCTCCTAATCTGTAAAATTGCTCCATTATAAGTGCTCTATATATTTAAATGTAATCCACATAGCAATCATATGAGTTAGGTATTATTATTATTCTCATGTAATGGATAAGAAAAGTGAGGCATACAGACATGGTAAACAACTCAGTCAAGATTACTAGCCAGTAAGGTGAAGAGACCGAGTTTGAACACTGTTTGCCTGATTGCAAAGCAGCATTCAAACACTACATTATATCTTTAATAAATTGACATATCATAAATGCTTAATAAAGATTAGTTACCTCTTTCGTTTTTTTCACTCTCCTTTCCCCATTTCAAATTATAGTAATTGTGTCTTAAGTAATAATCATATCTATCTGCATTACGTGATCTTTCAGTATGTTGGCCCAAACTGGTATCTCTCCTTGCCAATTTATCATCTCCTGACTCTAACGACACCCATTATTAAGAAATATATATTTTTTAGTTTTATTTCCCACCATACCACTCTCATAGTCATATAACCTGAGCTGGCAATGCTAGTAGAATTCCAAATCCCTTGGTTGGGGTTTCCAAAAGAAAATAATATGCACAAGGTGTTTAGAGGTTTCTGAGAAAATGATAGAACTTTCTGCTTTTGAAACAGCAACTGATGTATAATTATGGTTTTCAGAATACTTACTTTGAAGTTATAATAAGTAACTTTTGATGTAAAGGAAAAAAACAAGAGAGATATTACAAATCACAAAACAATACGATGAACCACACCTAAAAACACTGGAAATCACTTTCCGTCTGGTAAATGGTGTATTCTTGTGCGCGAATGCTAAAGAATAGCTGAAATGAACATCGGAAACAAGTAGACAATGGCATGATGCTATAGAAATTGCCGAGGATAGCACTCAGTATTTGTATTCAGTTTCAGAAGAAGTAATGATGATCTTCCTGTCCACCTTCTCACATCTGGAATACATAGCATGCATGTGTGTAAACAAATATCTTTTGTGTGTCTCCTTAAGAAAAGCACTATGATTGCGTTAAGCTTTTCTTATATGCATTATTTTATTTTATTTTGCTTTCACAATAGCCTTGAGAAGTAAGTAATTGTAGTGGGGTGGAAACAGTAGCAACATTAATAACAATAATAGTAACAGTAGAACTATTTTATAGAAGCAGAAATTGAGAAAAATATATAAATAAATTATCTCAAGTTATACAGCTAGTAAGGGGTAGACCTGGATCATAAACTCACTTCTTCATACTCCATATCTCTGGATTTGAACTACAACATCTAATAAATTCGATTTTTATTAGAGTATGTAAATATTTCAGAAGGACATTTATATCTCTGAAAAATATATTCCTAGTTTGAGTTATATATAATGTTTACATTCTATTTTGGATACAGAAATGTTCTAAATATAGTGTTGTAGTTTATATATGTAACTAGGATAAAAGATATTAAGGGTAATAAATTTAAAGAGGAAACATAAAATCTCATATTAATGTTTAATCCTCATTTATCTTTAATTATTTTCTATATATTAAATGCTATTCCCATTTTTTTGAGTAAGGGAACTGTGAGATCTGTTACATCTACGGAAGAACTATTAACAAAGTTAAAGTCACATCAATTAGTGTCCTTTTACCTCATCTGTCATTAATATAACATGCAACCTATGAATTACAAACTTGTATTACTGTCTCCAAATGTAAGTGTGTATGTGTGTGTGTGTATATATATATATATACACATTCCTGATAAATTTAGGTTTACCAAAAAGTTATCATTCAAACACTAAAAATAGACTAACAATAAGAATGAAACTAAGAACATTTATTGAATAAACACGCTATCAAAAGATGTGTTAGTTGTTTTTATATTTCTAACAAACTCCCCTAAAGATATCATTGAAACAATTTGCCAGAGGAGTAAAATGAAAACAAAAAAAAGATTAAATAACTTGACTCAAGTCATACAGCTAGTAATTTTCAGAGTTTATATTTGGTCATACCTAGTATATTTTTGAGATCATTTATCCTACAGTAGTAGCTAAAAGGAAAAAAATATATATTCATTAGCACCAGCTATTGAACAAATGTTTCTCAGGACTAACTGCTACCACAATCATCTCATATTAACTATCAAATACTAACAAGGTAATGAATCAATGAGCCTAATCTTAATAATCCTTTAGGATCTTGAAGAGGCATAAGATCCATATCCCATTACTGTGTCACCTTGATCCATTTGGCATTCTTGAGACACTAACCTGGTACTACTTCTTCATTTTCTATTGTGCTGTAGTAGTATATATTACAAGTTCTTTCTACGTTTCCATTGTAAGTACTTACAATCTCTTAAAATAAACACTTGAGCACCAAAGCAAGAAAGAAGATTTGCCTAATAGCACGATCTTGGAATATTCTTGAATTGCTATTATAAATCAGCTATCCAGTGTTTCTGAAATCCACCATTTATAATAGAATTCAATATAAGAGAAATTACAAAGGACATTTTTAGTGCTGATAACAATCCTAATCCTTATAAAATTAATCAGTCACACATTCCCTTCAAGTAGCAGAGGTAAGTGGGCAAAACAATCAAACTTTTGTAAGTAAAGTTTTAGAAAATTCACTACAGTTACAGAAGTGTTTCGGGGAAAGAAGATCATTTAGATTTCTGCCCAGTTACTATTTTAACAAGTTACCAAAAGTAAGTGGTCCAAATAAAAAAGCCTTAAATGATAGATACCATAAAGTCCTGAATTGAAATAGAGAGGAAATCCTGTATCTAAAATTTGATTTTTTAATCTTAAACATTTTTATACAATATAAAAATAACTTCTAGCAATGCAACTTTCACTATAAAGTTAGCCTTTAACTGGACATTATAATCCATAATATATTGGCTAAGGTTTTAGTGAAATTGACTATAAAGCAAAATTTTAAGTGATTTGTCTATAACTCCCATTTGCAATTGGTTTTGTCTTCTATATTAAAAATTTTTGGCGATTAAATAGTTTAGTAGCTAATGTGTTGTTATTTCATTAACATGCTACCATCAGTTGACTTAAGTGCTATAGCAATATAGCCAAGGTCTTTTTTTATGTCCCAGTGTGGATGTACATGACAAAATTCTACTCTTGACCACCATCCATCATCTTAGGAGCATTTGTTTTTGATCCCAAGGATGTTAAAGACCAGGGAAGACAGCAGGGATTTATATTAGGTAATCTTCCTTGAAAAAAAAATAATAATACAGAAACAAAATCCTCTATATAAATTTTATTTAACGTGAAGAATTTCTATCTGCACATTCAGGATAGTATATATTCCATTTTGTCTTAATTTTTTAGTACAATAACCTGTATAAAAGCAGACATTCAGAAATGAAGATGCTTGTATTTGATGACTGTTTTCAGTATTCAAGAGAGTTTTTCCCTGCAACACTGAAGACAAATTTACTGATTAGGAACAGTTATTTAACAAAAACTTGGCAGGCGTGAATTAATACAGGTTCTGTTGTACATCAGCCCAAAGTCCAATTCTTGAGCCAAGCCTATGCTAAACATTTAAAGTAATATGTTTTCTTAAGCTATTTCAGATTCATGAGGAAATATATATTGAGTGTTTGAGAGGTAAACTGTGTTATATATCATATCCTAAATATGCCAAGCCTGAGTGATTTTAATTTGTTCACTTAGTAAGCTCTTTGGAATTTCAAATGTATTTTAAACAAGCTGGTGATTGAGAACATACATTTTATTAGTGTGATTAAATATTACACTTGCATCTATTGCAGTTTAGGCCAATTCTGGCTTCATGACACATACGTAAGAAATGAAATGACTGAACATACATATCATGCACCCTCAACAATTTTTTCTGTATCTCATTGAAATTGTGTCACAATTTATTATTTAAATACCATATGGTAGTGATAGTCTATGAGATATCTTCAAAGAAAAATAAAAAATAGCCTTAACAGCATGTATCCATCCTTGGGAAACTACATATCTCTTTGATACAGGAAAGGAAGAAAATAAGATATACCGTGCACTACTTTGCATTTGTAGTTAGCTGGATCAATTGACCTAAAGTAATTGGAGAATAATTGACTTATCATTGGCTTCTTCCATCAATAATTTTAAAAGGTACGATAAGATGGTAGAGGTAATTACTATTTCAGTCTTGAAATTCACTAGCAAAAATAAATCCATGACAAAGATCTAGTATCTAAAACATCAAAAATTAGTGCAGCTTATGTATATTTTTTAATCATTGCCTATACATTTAAATAAAAGAAAAAACTATAAAATAACAAACACAAGATGCAACAGGTATTGAATGAAATTGAAATAACTTTGCCAAATAATTTGTTATATAATATTAATAATTTCGTTTTTTAATTTTTTTAATTTTTAATTTTTTATTTCAGCATATTACAGGGATACAAGTGTTTAGGTTATGTATATTGCCTTTGCCCCACTTGAGTCAAAGCTTCAAGCATCTCCATCCCCCAGACCGCATGCACCACACCCATTCGGTGTGTATATACCCATCCCCTACTCCTCCCTTCCGTCTGCCCGACACCCGATGAATGTTATTACTGTATGTGCACTTAAGTGTTGATCAGTTAATACCAGTTTGATGGTGAGTACATGTGGTGCTTGTTTTTCCATTCTTGTGATACTTCACTTAATAGAATGGGTTCCAGCTCTATCCAGTTTTAACGTTTTATCATATACTGTAAGCATAAATTCATAAAAGATGCATATTAATTTGAGAGCTCTGACAGGGCAGGCAAATAATGAGAAATCACATGTAGTCGTACTGGATGAGAATTTGACAATGTAATATTTGTGTACAAATAAAGTATAAGCAGTATCTAATTTCATAATAGTGTGTTCGTAATTGTAATAAAAACTATTTGTTTGAAACATAAGACCACACATAAATTGATTACAACCTGGGGACCAAAATTTTATAATTTGCTTGAATTATTATTCTATGGTTAGTACTGATGGTTTAAATGAATCATTGAATCATAAAAATGTAGGGCAGGAAGCAATCTCAAAGTCACCTTTTCTAATAGTGCAGAAGCAATCGAAACAAATGGAGACAATCAGATGGCTATCTGTTTTGTCATTAAAAATTTCCCTTAAGAGAAATTTACTGATCTCTCTGGATACATGGCTCTGAGGTTTGATTGGCCTGATTACCTTGAAACTAAGTCTGCTGTTTGACTAAAAACTTAATGTTTAATGTTAAGAACATTAAAAAGACTTTTGGAAAGCTTGGGTTTCTTATTACCTCCGCTATACTCAGCATAACACTGGAAATAAAAAATGAGAGAGATTTTTCTTTCTCCTTAAGATTGTCTTCATTTGAATCCTGTGCCTGTATTTGATTCTTTCCTTCTTTTTCTCACACTCTCTCTCTCAAATTCCTTTCCAATTGCTCTTTACCCTCTCACTGTGTTTATAGTTAAGTTTTTCTAGTCCTTAAAAGAACATTTCCTCAACTCAAGATGGCTTCTTAGAGGTAAAGACTCACTCATATGTTTTAGTTAATAATACTTTTGTTTACTATCTTGTGCAAGAAGTTCTATAGTACTCATTTCTCCTAATTTTTTTGCATCTAGTCTAATTCTCAATTCTTTCCTATTAGATCATTACTCCATTCATTCAGAATTACTCCTGAATTCCCGATCCCATTTCAATCAAATAAGTAAAATAATAATAATGATAGTATAAAAAATAAAACAAAATTATTCCTGAATTCCTCCTATGTCCCCCAACTCAATGATGGTTAGAAGAGTGATGGAATAGTCTCATAGGTGGGGAGTAGGGGAAAAAAAAAAAACAGGTTTTGTTTTATAGAGCATTATTTCATGATTCTATCAAAAGTTCTCTTTTAGAGGTCATTGGTAATAGTGTGACTGTCAAGTCTAACAACCTTTACTTAGTATATATCTGACCTGGTCTTTTAGAAATATGTGACCTAGTTGATTCTCTTCCTGGACAATTTTTCCTGCCTTAGTTTCCATGAGAGTATATCTCTCAGGGAATGCAGGGAGACATCAGCGCACCCAGGGATTAGACAGATATAAAGTAGCTAGTAGCAAACTTTTTGAGTTCATTCTCTTACTTGCACTGCTCTTGATGTGTAGATTCTGGCAAAATAACATCAAATGTTCCTCTGGCTCCTGACATGAGTCTGCTGCTTGACACGATGAGCTTGCCACTTGAATTTCAAATCTTCTCTTTGCTCCTTTATACTTCTAAAATAGTTCATAAAATACTGACCTAGCTTTAACTTGCCTTTTATTTTTCATTCTCTCTGCTTATAATTTTATTACGGATTGTTGCAGAATTATCTTTGCATAGTATATCACTGACAATATCATGCAGCAGCTCTAAATTTTTTCATACTTTCTTAATACCAAGAATTAGTGACTAAAATTATACAGTTCTTCTCTAACTCAAAATTATATATTTTTCATGTTCTCCTCTCAGCCCCCAAAACAGAGAGCATGTTTGTGTGCACATACAAAACATACACACATACACACAAACATAACACGTGTAGAAAAGCTCAACGAAGACAAGGACTTAAGTCTTTTCAGTGTTGTATCCCTGGAGTGTAGCACCATGCTTGGTGTGTATTAAATGATTAATAAATATACTTTGGATGCATGGATACATAAATTAATGGACTATATCCCTTCACATCTCCTCTTGGATTTTTGAGTAAAGTTTGTAGTATTTTGGAATATGCTGTGATTTATATAACTTCTAGAATATCACTTTGTGCTCTTGGTGCTACGTATACATAGGTCCAAACAAGAAGCAGAGCTCCAGTTTAAATTTTCTCTTTGCAAAGAGAAAATTAGGCTCCAGACAAATCAGACAACATTTCCAATATTTTATTCAATGGTATCGATGCCTTTTGCTTCTGCCTGAGATGTTCTTCCTCCTCTTTTCTGTCAAATACGGTTGCAATTCTATTGGTGTTTTGAGTTCCAGCTCTTATTTATACATTCTCCTTAGATCACTCTTGTGCAATTTTGTTTTGCCTATGTTATAAAGAAATGAGTATCTAAGTAGAATTGCAGAAAACTTTTTTCCTTAGCATCACCTCCTGTTAGACATGCTAGTATTAAAAAAAATAGTGTTTTTAGTATTATATTGCTCATCTGCAAAATCAGAATATTTCCTTTCCTGGGTAACAGTGAATTCAAGTGTCCCTTGTTTTGACTTATGGGTGTGTGGCATGGGAAGGATATAAAATGTGTCATGTGGTTGCCAGGTTGTTATATCTTCAAAATGTCTTCAAAAACTGTGATAAATAGTATTGATAGTGGCTTCCCCGAAGCATATGATAGTACCGTAGCACTGAATGCAAACATTCATGCAAATGTGTTTTGCAGACAAAGACCTTTCTTTAGACAACAGCACTTCATTCTCAGGACTTCACACTTTTTTACTGATAAAGATATTATAACAGTGAAAAGTTTGAGAAACAGTGTCTCAACAGTTGAAATTATATCACATATGTATGAATTTAAACCAAGTTTTTCCTTTAACTGAATTGTACCTTGACATTGCGTCAAGGGTAACTGCAAGAAAAGATGAACAAACTCTCTTTTGTATTTATGCTCTAGAGGCTGTGATAGGGGATATATTAAATAGTTCCATGACTTCATATAATGTTTCACTTATGTGTAACAACAGAATAGATTCCTTTCAAGCCTACATTTGAAGAACAAGTGGTGAATGCAGCAACTTATTTTTTTCTTGATGACTTTGTGCACTCGAAGCATGTGAATGTCATTTTGAATTCACTCTTGCGTGCACCTTCAGAATGTCAGCTGTACTGTGTAGTCAGGTGGTTGGGCATGTGTGTGTATATGTGTGTCATGGTGTTATACTACTACAGTTCAGAGGTGCTGACATATTTTTCTACATTTGAAATGGAACTCAAGAGAGTAAAGAGTATGTGAGATATAAATATCATATGTGTTCATAATACTGTATATTATATAAGGATATGAACATTATTAGTGAATAATGAAAGTTCACTAAAAGTGATAAAGGCAAAGTGTTTTATGGTTGGATTTACTATTCAAAAATATTTTAATTGAAACTCATAAATTATTATAAATCCCATTTAAAAAAATAAATAGAATAATTTAAGAATACTCTTTTGTAACCCTGATATACAAAAAGAAACTAAGAAGAAAACAAGAAAGTATGAATAATGGAAACAGACAAGGGGTGAAATTATGGAAGCAGAGAAGAATATTCTCTCACATCTATTTTTTAGTGTTAAACTTTAAGGTTTATTTTATTTATTTCTGTAAACTCTACCCTTGCTCCCAAACACTACAATTTATTTTTCTAAATTTTCATGCTATGCATGGTTGCTAACCAAGTTAAGTCCTAGGGACTGATGAAGCAATTGGAAGCCTAAGGATTTTGTGCTATAAACATTTAATTGCAATTAAATTTCTACATCAGATTAACACAAATACAATGCTGTTTACCTACGTCTATCTAATTCCTTGAGCTTCTCTCCAAGTGATCTTTTGAGACAATCACTTAATGAAACCAGGGTGTCATGTGTATGTGTGTACATACACAAATATATACACATGCAAATATGTGTCTCTCTATATATGTATTAATATGTATTTGTGTATATATAGTTTGCAGCATCTATCTATATTTTAAGAATCCAATCTTCTTTAAACATTACAATCTATGAGAGGGTATTTTTTCTTACCTTATCTGCTACAGTATATCATATACGTGCACACTTTGTTCACAAATAACATTTTTCTGTTGTGAATAAATATAAACAAAATCTAAACAGTCAAGGAATAGAAATGTAATAATGGCAGGATTTTTTGCTAAATCATTTTAACTCAGATTGGAAAACTTTTAAATGCATGATTGCTGTTACAGGAAGAAGCTTATATTAAAAATACATTATTTTCTTTTAAATGCCCCATTATCATTTTCATTAATATTTTAAAGATTATTCAATTTTAAAAATTATTTTAATTGTTAAAATATTACATTTGCTGAAAAATTATTCAAAGTACAAAATAGAACAAAAAATAAAAAAGAGAGAGAAAAAAAGAGGGAGGAAGAAAAGTAGAGGAGAAGGAAGGATGGACAGTTTGAAGACTGGGAATTAATGAAAGGGAGAAGGGGAAAGAGGAGCAGAGAGAAGAAAACTGAAATAAACATTAACCTCCCATCCATAAATAACCATATTTTATTCTAACTCTTTTGGAAATACATTTTTATTTTTAATTTAAAATTATATCCATCATTTTCAACCAGCTTATGTTTTCACTTTTTGTATCATGAAGGTAAATTTTCTCAAACACAAGATTGTTAATGGCTTTATGGCATTGCACTGCATATATAAAATTATTCTCTAGGTTTATTGCCAGATATTTTGCTTACATCTTTGTTGAAGTCTTTATGTACAGAGAATGCTTTTGTGGATGTGGAATTAAAGAATGTGCACCTTCTAAACGTCTGATATACATTTGGAAATTACTCTGTAGGACATTCATTTGTATTTGCCTTCTCATCAAGGGTACAGGAAATTGTCCACTTTCCTACTTTCCAAATAGTTCAAAGGTGTGAAATGTTAACAATAATGATGATGATGTTGATGATGATGATGATTTTTCTCCAATAGAAATGTAATAATATAATAATATCATTATTATAATAGAGAATAATCATATTTAATTTTCATTTTCATATGATCTATGTATCATTTAATTTCTTTACCTCTGAAGTCTGTTGATGCTCTTTCTCAATTTTTCTATCCCTGTTCTTCTTTCAATTTTTCTATCACTATCACTATTCAATTTTTCTATTAGAAATTTCTGTGCAATTTATATATTATGGACATTTAATATTCCCTTGTCCATATATCACAAATATTCTTCTCAATCCTTCCTTGGCCTATACTGATAATATTTTGTTTTGTTTTATTTTCCATCTTTGATCTTTTATACTCTATTTAGAAAAGTCTTCTTCAACCCAGGTAAATATTAGCTCATACTTTCTTCTCATTTTTTAAGAATTTAAATTATTTGATGTTTACCTTTTTAATCCATATGGAAGTTTGTTACATATAATCCACTATGACACTTTCATAATTTCCCTCAGAAATAATTGCCCTGAACTGTTTATTAACCTATCCATCTTTTCCTTACTAAATAGTAACTGTATATTTATACTAATGCATACAAACATTCACACAAACACAAAGCACACACACATATGCACACATATATTTATTCCTGAGTTTTCTAATTGATCCCACAGATCTGCCTTTCTATTTTGGTACCAATGTCATTTTTAGTTCTCATTACTGAAACTTTATAATTGCTTCATTAAACGTAGTGGTAATGGAAGTTCTTTTCAACTCTAAATTATTGTTGTACTTAATTATATAGATTTAATAATTTTAAACTGTCTTGTATTTCATTACTACAATAAAGCATTCTAAGTAATCATGCATCATCCTTTTAATATAGCAATAGATTTGATTTACTAATGTTTTCATATAAGATTTTTCATCTGTTAGAATGAATTTTTAAGAGTGTGCTGGGGTATATACTTTATAATATTCTGATATTAGAATTATTTTCCCTTCACTCACTCGTGCGGTTGCTTCTCATTGCCATAGTACCATTATTTAAGCCACATTTATGAAGTTGCACAGATACCTCTGTTCTCTGCAGAGATTCCTGTTTTGGTCCAATTACCTCCACGGGCTTTAAAACTCCAACACTTTGTTTCTCTTAGTTCACACTCCCATATTCAGCTATGCTTCCGCAGCACACACTTTACTTGGTTGACTGCATCTTGAGAGATTACAGCCACACTGCAGTGTAGAGAAAATGTTTTTTATGTTTCTGAAGAGTTGGAGCTTTCTGAATAAATTTTGCTAAAATCATGGGTCCCTGGGCTAAAAGGAAGCCTGGAAAGGTTAATATTCACTTGCTTAGGTAGTGAAAGAACTCCAGAGAGATTTACCCAACTCCAGACATATGTGTTTCTATTTCAAGGGAAAATGATGCCCAGGACCTTGGAGACATCTCCAGATATCAAAATTCAGAAACATTGGGGTCTATATGGCCCTCGGAAAAATGCATTCACATTCCAAATGGTTAGATTGAGAATCCAGGATCCTTTTTGTCACATCTCGAAGGAGCAGAGGTTTTTGTGTCTCCTTTTGGGAGGGAAAGAGGAGGCAGCTTCCTCCTCCTCCTGTATATAATCAGAGAAATTCCATTTTTCTTCATCCTTCACCTACAGAGTATATAGCCACATATGTACTCAAATTTTTACATCTGGCTTTCATTGTGTCATCTCAGGGGTAAAAACTGGGCAAAGGAGACCAGTGCAGCTATTATCATTTAAATAATAACAAATCTGTCTCTGATCCAGAACACCTGTGCATGTATTCCGACTAAAATTTGTAAAAATGCATATTAAAATCACAATACTCCTTCTCTGTGCCTGGAAAAGCTTTGGAACCCAGATCAGAAGCACCTTTCCAGATATTCTATTTTCTTAAGAGTTCACTTTTCCTATAACTGGATCTTTGTTGAGACAATAAAAATCAGGAACTGTGCCGAACATAAGTGGTATGGGAATGATTTCAGATTGGTTTATAGACATAATTTAGCATGTATAGTATGAGATAATGATGCTAACAAATAAATGCAAACAAGTTCTGCAGTACCTTGTAGGAAGTATTTAGTAATCAGAACACAGAGAGAGGTAGGAGTTAAGTTACATCTAGTCTTGGTGGGGATGGGAAAGCCTTTATAAAGGATGTTCACACATTTACCAACCATTTATTGATAAATCGCTCAGTGTCATACGCTATTTTAGCCACTAGATATGCAAAGACTAATCTCAATGCCTGTTATTAAGAGATTCATTGTTTAGTGGGAGAGCTAAAAAGTACCCTTTAATTAAGTGCCATTATCGGAATATATCCAAGTCTGCA
The DNA here is from genome assembly GCF_000956105.1 of Propithecus coquereli. NCBI lineage: Eukaryota > Metazoa > Chordata > Mammalia > Primates > Indriidae > Propithecus > Propithecus coquereli. Next base: position 4,022,193 of record NW_012140747.1, on the reverse strand, counting down.
TACATAGAGTGGACAGACAAAACAAATGTTTAGAAAGCAGAACTGACAAGGCTCGCTGTTCGCTAGAATGAAAGCTATAGAGAAAAGAAGAGCTTAACATGACTATGTTTTCTGGTTTAGATGATTAGATGAACAGTGGTGCCATTTTTAAAAATTTATTTTTTTAAGTTTTATTTTATTTTTCATTGACAAATAATTGTATATATTAATATTGATGAGGTTCAATCTGATGTTTTGATCCATGTATAACAAATGAATTAATTTTAAAAATATAATATATATACACAATGAAATACTATTCAGCCTTAAAAGATTTCTGTCATTTGCAACATGGATGAAGCTAGAAGGTGTTATGTTAAGTGAAATAAGCCCAGCACAGAGAGACAAGTACTGTATGATTTTACTTACACACGGAATCTAAAAAAATTAAACTCATAAAAGTAGAGAGTAGGATGGGAGTGGTTCCATTTACAATACAAGAACAATCTGAACGCAATTGAATCTAGATTTGGAACTCAGTACATACGTCTGGGCTGGTGATAAACATTTTTCCACCATCACTGTATAGATCAGGATTTCTCAAACGTACCACATTTCCTCGTGCCCGTTCTGTTGCCCACTCTCAACGAATTTCAAAGACATCAATTGTCTCTATTGATCAGGAACACAGACTGAGTCCTTCTTAACATGGCCTTCCAGACAGCACTATTAAACTGTTATAGAAGAGATGAAACTAATTTATTTTTCCTGTTGAAAGTAAAGGAATTATTTTAATAAATGTAGATCAAATATAAATATTAATAGTAGAAACATCAGAGGGACTAAGGAAAAAATTTATGCATCTGAAAATTAAACAGTTGTGGGATAAAAGAGAAGGACAGTAGTCTAAAAATAAACAAAAGCAGATTAAAAGATATGAGAGTCTTGTAATGTGAATCATTATATACTGTGCTCAAAAGCATATCGTATAATCCCAGTATTATAAGAGAAAAAAAACTTTAACACAAACGTCAGTCCTATTTTGTGACTGGTGTTCTAATAAGATTATATTCTACTTAAAAAACAAGCCAGATGATGCTTTGCATAACAGAAAAGTTAAAAAGCTAGCTTTGCCAGCAAAGGAGAACTGCTTTTACTGAGTGCTGTGAAAATAATACTGTATCAATTAGGGTTCCCCAAAGAAACAGAACCAGTAACAACCATGTCTATATCTAAATCATCTTTATCTGTATCTGTATCCATATCTATAAAATAAAGAGATTTATTTCAAGAAATTGGCTCATGCAATTGCGGGGAGCTTGCAAGTCTGAAATTTGTAGGACAGGTCAACAGGCTGGAAATTTTGGGGCAGGAGCTGATGCTTCAAACCTGAATCAGAATTTCCTGTTCCTCAAGAAAACCTCCATTTTTGCTTTTAGGGCCTTTCTGATTGCATGAGGCCCACCCACATGATTGAAGTAAACTGTTTAACTTAAAGTCAACTGATTGTAGATGTTAACCACATCTACAAAATATCTCCACCACAACACCTGGATTATTGTTTGGCTAAATATCGGAGTGCCATAGCCTAGCCAAGTTGGCCCTTGAAACCAAGCATGGCAAACACTTTTTGGTCATGATACAGAGAAATTTTCGGTTGTTTCAACGGTCTCAATGTGTCCCATTGTGTTATCTTGTAGACATTACACAGTACAGATCAGGGTTTCTGAAAAGTCCCACATTTCCTCCTGCCCCTTCTGCTGCTTCTGCCCCTTCTACTCTCAGCAAATTTCAGACATCACGCACTGATACAGACGTTCTAATATTCAGAAATGTCTCTGACAAATTGCCAACACCATTCCTCTTTGGCATACTATGGATTAAAAGAGAGGCTCAGAAGCTTTGAGAGTGTCACCCACTTACCTGGGTCCCTAGGTTCAATTAATTCCTGGTGGGAACTGTCATTATATGGTTCAGACGCATGGCCCAGAGCAATCCAAACAGAACTCTTATGTGAAATGAGGATCAATACCCTCCTTTTTTAGTTTAACCACAGCTTCAGGGCAGTTAGAAACTTAAGTCAGAGGTAAAAATGTGGCTTGCTATCCCGGAAGCCCCTCAAGCAGTTTCTGCGGAGGGAAAATGGGAAGAGCTGAGACAATGTCGTGGCTGGACTCAGAAGCACAAATGTTTGAAAGTGTTTGGCTTTTTCTAATACTTCACCACCGAATATATTCTGACGGTGATTTCATCAAATATAAATACTGATTTATTTATCAAATTGAAACACAGTCTGCTGAAATCGAGCACAAATCAGTACAAAGTGTTTCTATAAAGCTATAGCATTTGTCTGTGTTAAAGATTATTAAATGTTTTGAAAGAAAGAGGAATATGTGGGAGGAAAGTAGGAAAAAGAAAAGGAAACAGAAAGAAATGGAGGAGTACATGTTGAAAGAAAAGTTATATACGTTCAGTTAATTGATTTTGTTCAATTCTATATATAACTTTCAGAACTATGAACAAATAGCAAGTATGTGCTCTAGCACTATGATTAAATTATTAAGAACAGGAGATAAAATTATTGCATTATGTTAATTGATAAATTTAATTTAAATAGAATTCTCAAGATTTAAAAAATACTATAGTGCTATAGTTTACATCAACAAAATAGTGTGTATTAACTAAATACTATAAAACGAATATAATGGTATAGTTAATAATGGTAAAAGATTAACAATAAAAAAAATTGAGGCAATAGTTTTTTCGTTGGTGTTTATTTTTTTAATTTTTTTTATTTCACAATATTACAGGGGTACAAATGTTTAGATTACATATATTGCCTTTGCCTCACCCGAGTCAGAACTTCAAGCATGTCCATCCCCCAGATGGTGCACACTGCACCCATTACGTGTGTATATAACCACCCCCTCCTCCACGTTCCCACCTGCCTGACAGCCGATGAATGTTACTACTATATGTGCACTTAAGTGTTGATCAGTCAATGCCAATTTGATGGTGAGTACATGTGGTGCTTATTTTTCCATTCTTGGGATACTTCACTTCGTAGAATGGGCTCCAGCTCTATCCAGGATAATACAAGAGGTGCTATATCACCATTGTTTTTTGTGGCTGAGCAGAACTCTATGGTACATATACCACATTTCATTGATCCACTCATGTATTGATGGGCACTTGGGTTGTTTCCACATATTTGCAATTGTGAATTGTGCTCCTATAAACATTCTAGTGCAGATGTCTTTTGTATGGAATGTCTTTTGTTCTTTTGGGTAGATGCCCAGTAATGGGATTGCTGGATCAAATGGTAGTTCTACTTGTATCTCTTTGAGGTATCTCCATATTGCTTTCCACAGAGGTTGTACTAGTTTGCAGTCCCACCAACAGTTCTGAAGCATAAGAAGGGCTCAACACTTTGTTGAAGCTTTGAACTCAGAGGAGGCCATGTGAGAAAAAAATGCAAAAGGCTTCCAGGAGCAGAAAGTGATCCCCGGCTGACAGCCAGCAAAGAAAATGGGACTTCAGACTTACAACTGCAAAGAATTCCATTCTCCTGATATCTGAATAAGCTTAGAAGCAGATTCTTTCGAGAACCTACATATAAGGATGCAGAGAAAGTCACAACTTTGTGATAGCCTAAGAAAACACTCAGCAGGCCCAGCTGGGTTTTTGACCTAAAGAAAAATTAATAAATGTGTGTTGTTTTAGGCCACTAAGTTTGGAATAGTTGTTATACAGCAATAGAAAACTATTAATATAGAGCCCCAAACGGCCTTTGGTATATTGAAGGTGTTTAATAAATGTTAGCTCCCTTTCCTAAAATGATAATATTTTTGTTTCCCACACAGACCGGTTACCTGATTTCACTTACATTTGTCTAAAAAACCAATTTTTTACCGTGCAAGGCAAAAGCGAATACCACCTTTCTCAAGAAGTATTCTCTGATCACTCCAAGGGGGAAAAATTTTTCCCCTCTTTGAACTATCATAGTGGCTTTTTAAATATCTTTTTACCATACTAACTCTATTTTTTCTATAAAAAGCGTAAGGATTCTTTTTGTTTTGTTTTGTTTTAGAATCTCATACAATATAAGGATCATAAAGACTTTAAATTCATTCACCTTTTTTTAATTTTTTTTTATATTTTTTTTTACTTTAGCATATTTAGAATTGTGTGTGGATACCGTATCTCCAGAACTAGATCACACACCTTTTAAGAGCATGGACTGCATTTTATTCATCTTTACTTCTGATCTTATCCCTTCGTACCACAACTTGAACAAATTCGTATCTTTTTAAATATTTATTGAATAAATATATATTTACTGATTCATCACTTAACATAGTCTAAAATCAAATATGCTTAATCAATCAAAGATGTCTTATTGCTAAAATATATTATAATTATTAGTAATTAGCTGATGGTAACTATGGAATAAATATTAACCAGTAAATATTGACAAAAACTATAAGTAAAATAATTAGCTCATTGTTAATTACTCTATTTTGAGCCCACCATTTCATTTGTAGCCGTTCTATTGTCTGACTTATTTCCTGTCATGCAGATGAACTAATTTTCTAGCTGCTCCAAGGTAACAGGTGTCCCATAAATGTTAAAGAAAAGAAAAAGCTTTGAGAAAGTATTTGAAACATTAAGATTAAAGTTTTGACGTAAAGACTCTCTGCCATTTGAAGAGGGCCAAAAGTCATCCATAATCATTACAGTACCTTACAAGGGCAATGTAATTTAAAAACATTTATCAAACACTTTTTAAAAAATATATAACTTAATACTTTAGAGTTGAAAGCATTCAGAATTTAAATGTTTGCCAATTCTTTTATTTTGTCATTACTTCTTAGTGACTCTTAGAAAAGTCATTGACTTTTTTTTTTTTTTTTTTTTTTTGAGACAGAGTCTGGCTCTGTTGCCCAGGCTAGAGTGCCGTGGCATCAGCCTAGCTCATAGCAACCTCAAACTCCTGGGCTCAAGCGATCCTACTGCCTCAGGCTCCCGAGTAGCTGGGACTACAGGCATGCGCCACCATGCCCGGCTAATTTTTTATATATAGATTTTTAGTTGTCCAAATAATTTCTTTCTATTTTTAGTAGAGACGGGGTCTTGCTCTTGTTCAGGCTGGTCTTGAACTCCTGACCTTGAGTGATCCACCTGCCTCGGCCTCCCAGAGTGCTAGGATTACAGGCGTGAGCCACCGCGCCCGGCCCAGTTCTACTTTTTTATATTCTTAAAAGTTTTATTTCTATGGGAGGTTAGCCTCCAGTAGATTTCATCAATTGTAAATCAATTATTTAATGCTATTTGACAATAAACACTAGGGTCATCTGGAGTAATTTTAGCTGTGGTAATTCTTAAAAAATATAGCACTCCTTTCAATAAAAACAGAAAATATATATGTATATATACACGTATATATTATTGTCTTAATTAAAGTACAGTTATATTATTAAAAGAAGAAGACAGGCAAAACCTAAAGTACTATAACCTAAATAATCTTGGAGATTTAAACACCCAAGGATATGGTTGAGTTGAAGAAACAAAAGAAAAATCTGTGTTACAGTAAAAAATATAATTAACGATTAAACAAAATATGTACAGATTGAAGATCGGATTGAGGTAAAAGACTGATAAAGAAAACTGTATTTTTATTAGAATGTTTTGTAGCTATTTCTGCAAAGGTAAACTACTACTTAGAAAGAATAGTGGATATTAATATTACTGCGTATTTAGGAGGAAAAGAGGAAAAAATAAAGGACAGTAGGCAAAAGTCTCAGAGGAGGCATTATGTGTAAATGAAAATATATTTGTGTAAAATAGATGATTGTTGCAAGAAATCGCTTTGAAAACTAATGAAAGAAAAATAATAATAGCAAAAACTAAATGAAACAAAAGTCTTCTTTATTTCTCTTCAGAATTTCCAGAGTCTTTAACAATTAAAGTGACATTCACAGGGAGTATTTCATAATCGGTATTATGGTTATCAAAATTATCCATGTTAATATATGCACAATACTTTAGGGATATGTATATGAATATATGTGTGTATATACTACTTATATATTTTATATAGTTAGTATATAAAATATACTACTTATATAGTAAGTAGTATATACACATGCACAGTGAGTCCTCACTTTATCAATAGGTTCTTGGAAACTGACTTTATGCAAAAAGGCATGCAAATAAACCAATTTTTTTATCACTGTTATAAGGAAACCACTTTGAAATAAATGGAATTATTCAAGGACTTGCTGTACATCACTTTATTTAAAATCACAGTTTCCAAGAGGCTATTGATGTTAAGTGAAGATATCCCATGTTCATGCATTGGAAGATTAATGTTATTAAGATACGTATACTACTCAGATCAATGTACAGATTTAATACAATCCCTTTTGTAACAGAGGAAATGGCCTGAAAAAATATGGCAAGAATTTTCTGTCTTTTTAAAATATCTTCCACTTCTTCCAGAAGACTCCTTGTCTCAGGCCAGTGTTTGGGAGGAACAGGGAGACGGCCTTTGTTCTTATCCCAGCCTGGTACCAGGCGCTCAGGTCAGCCTACATGGGGCTTTGTTTTTGGCAGAGATGGGATGATTAGAATAGTTAACCACATAGCCTAGAACTGAGGGGCCCTCCCTTTAAAAGCTCTGTATTTCTGCTAATGTTCAGGAAATTTGGATTTTAAGACAAGAAGGTCTATCATTTTTCCTCCTTTTCTGGTAAATTAATAAATTTCTCTTTCCTCCAAAACTACTTGTTCTAGTTCTTCGACCTTGAGGACAGGTACTGAGTTTTTGGTAACACTTTCAAAATCCAAATTAAAAAAAATAAATCAATAAAAAAATCCATCCTAAAATTTATGGAATCACAAGGTACCTTGACTATCTGAAAATTTTTGAAAAAGAAGAACAAAGTTTGAAGCCCCACACTTCCTGATTTCAAAACTTATTACAAAGCTACTGTAATAAAAAACAATGTTGTACTGGCATAAAGACAGACATATATATCATTGAAAAAATACATAAAAATACATGCTTGTATATATGGTCAAATGTTTTCAACAGTGGTGCCAAGACCAATCAGTGGAAAAAAGGATAGTCTTCAACAAATGGTGTTGAGAAAACTGAATATCCACTTGCAAAAGAATGAGTTGGACCCTTACATTTCCATTTACAAAAATAAACTCAAAAAGGATGAGAGACCTAAACATAAGATCTTAACCTATGAAAATATTAACAGAAAACATGAGGAAAAACTTCATGACATTGGATTTGATAATTTCTTACATATAACATCAAAAATATAAGAAATGAAAGTAAGAATAGATAAATCGAACTCATTAAAATTAAAAACTTCACAAAGGACACAATTAACGGAGTTAGAAAACAACTTACAGAATGGGAGAAAATATTTGCTAATCATATATCTGATAACTGGTAAGTATCCATTACACATAAAGAACTCCTATAAGTAAATAACATTAATAAAACAATCCATTAAAAATGAGCAAAGGACTTGGGTAGATATTTCTCCAAAGAAGGTACATAAATGGCCAAAAAGCACATGGAAATATACTCAGTATAACTAATCATTAGGGATTTGAAAATCAAAACCACAATGAGATATTGCCTCACACCCGTTAATATGGCAACAGTCAAAAAACCAGAAAATAACAAGTGATGGCAAAGATGTGGAAATATTGGAACCCTTATACACCATTGGTAGGATGATATTAATAAAAGAGTGCATTTGCTATGGAAAATAGTATAGTGGTTCCTGAAAAAAGTTAAAACTAGAATTACCATATGATCCAGCTATTCTATTTCTCAGTATATACCCCCCAAAATTGAAAAAATGGTACTCAAAAAGATATTTATATACCCATATTCATAATGCCATCATTCAAAATAGTCAACATGTGGAAGCAATTGAGTTTCCATAGAAAGATGAGAGGATGAGCAAAATGTGATATATATACACAATGGAATATTATTTATCCTTAAAAATGAAGGAAATTCAAACACAGGCTATAATGTGGATGAACCTTGAGGACATCGTGCTGAGCAAAATAAGCCAGTCAGAAAATACAGATAACTACACAACTCCACTTATATGAGGTACCTAGAGTAGCCAAATCCACAGAGACTGAAAGTAGAATTGTGGTTGATAGGGGCTGCAGGAAGGAATGGGGACTTATTGTTTAATAGGTGTAGAACTTCAGTTTTGCAAAATGAAAAGAGTTCAGGAAATTGGTTGCACACTAATGTGAATATACTTAAGACTACTGGAGTGAACACTAATAAAATCATTAATATGATGACTTTTATGTTATGTATATTTTGCCACAATCATATAGTCATATATTGCATAAAAATGTTTGGTCAACAATAAAACACATATACATTGGTCCCATAAAATTATAATTCTGTATTTTTACTATACACTATACCTTTTTATGTTTAGATAAAAAAATATTTTCCATTGTCTTACAATTGTCTATAGTATTCAATACAGTAACATGCTGCGCAGGTTTGTAGTATAGGAACAATAGGCTATATCATATAGCCTAGACGTATAGTAGGTTATACTATATAGGTTTATGTAAGTACAACATGACGTTCACACAACAAAATCACTTAATGCCATAATTCTCGAAACATATTCCCATCATTAGGTGATGCATGACTCTGTGTTTGTATACACACACGTGTCCCTAATGATATTTAAATATATTTTATCTACCGTAATTATAATGTACACAAGAGGAAAAATGGGGAAAATCAAGAAGAAATCTATTATTGGTTTATAGAAGGGTCTGGACAAATTTGAGGGAAAGTCAAAGTTGAATTGATCATTCAACATTGCCTTCATATGGGTTCTTTATTGGTTTATATAATGTTTGCCCATTATTCAAATGTTTTCTACCTAATGTCACACATATGCATATTTGGATGCATGATACGGACATTTTTCTCACTCCTCCTTTGTTGATAGATAGTCATATAACACATTTCCATTTTCTCTGGAATATTTTGCTGAACTATACCAGAAGACCTATAGTTTGAGAATATATTATATTTAAATGTTATGTCTCTATTTCTCTAAACAAAAGATTGTTGATCCTTAAGAATGTGTAATTCTGAACCAAATTAATTTTCATTTAGTGACTGAATGTGTGTGTGTGTGTGTGTGTGTGTGTGTGTGTGTGTGTGCATGTTTTGGAGGCATTAAAATGTTTGACATAGTACTGCAATTCACAATTGTGTAACATTGTTTCTCAAGGGAAAAATATTGGAAATGTTGGGTTGGGGTAAAGAAGGCATATATTATTCATGTTTTCCTTATATGTATATCTGTTGTTGTTATAGTTAATACTAACTTTTAAAAAGATATTCATCACAATTTTTGAGGAACCTCCATACTCCTTTCCATAATGGCTGCAAAATTCACTTCAAAAACAGTGTACAAGGGTACTCCTTTCCCTATACCTTCACCAGCACCTTTTATTGCTTGTCTTTTTCATAATAGCCATCCTAACATGTGTAAGGTGATATCTCACTGTGGTTTTGATTTGCATTTCCCTAATGATTAGTAATGTCAAACATCTTTTCATATCCCTGTTGGCCATTTTTATGTCTTCTTCAGAAAAATGTTTATGTAGGTCCTTTGACCATCTAAAAAAAAAAATCAGATTATTTGAGGATTCTTTTGGTATTGATTTGTGTAAATTCCTTATGAATTTCAGTTATTAACCCCATATTACAGATAAGGTTTGCCATATTTTTCTTAATCTGCATGTTTCCTTTTCATTTTGTTGATTGTTTCCTTTGCTGTGCAGAAGCAAAAGTTTGCTAACAGAGTAGATTTTAGGTGCTCTTTCCACATATTCACAAAAAGGAATTACCTAGAAGGTGATAAGCATGTTAACTCACTTGACTGTAGTAATCATTTCGCTATGTATCTGTATATCAAAACATTATGTTTTACACTTTAAATACACACAGTAAAAATAATTAATGATGCATAAATATGTATTATATCAATTAAAAAATTCTTATTCAAAATAACCTCTCATCAACACTATATTTATTTTTATGACAGCATTTATATTTTCTGGAAGAAAAGTTTGTCTTTAAATTGGAATGCAATAAATACCTTAATAAGATCTTTAGAAGTAGAAGCCATATATAGTTTTTAGTATCTTGGATTATTGTCCTAAAATGTGTTGAATCTGTTGCCACTGTAGGGGCCATCAATAAAGTATTAAATTTAAAACTCCATAAAGTTCAACTGTTCAAATAATACAGAAGTTCCTAGAATTAAAAGAACTCTTCTATTCTTAATTTTTGCTGGATTAAAGGCACTGGAAACCTAGTCACTGATAATAACAAATTTTTATATTTCTGTAATACCTTAAGCTTTCCAGCGACATTCACATTTATTTTCATTGTTTGCTCTAATGACCCTTGAGGTTCCTGTCATCATCCACATCTCTATGGATGTGAAAACCTATGAATAAGATGTTAGGTGTTAGGTAACTTGCCAAAAGTCAAAGCTCATGCGTGGCAGCATTGAGAGAAAACTCAGAGATATGTGACTCTAATTCTAGTGGGTTTTTTTCGTATTGTTTCTGTCCTATTTTTAAACTACATTGACGTTTATTTGTTGGGTTTCTATAGCCGACTCTAATGTTCCAGTCTTTACTTGATATTCTTTCTGTCTCAGAAAAGGAAAGTTGCTCTTTCCTCTGACAAGGTGGCATGCTGCCATTACAACATCCTTTAATAAATAAACACATCTATTCAATGTCACAACAAATTAGAAAGTACTTATTTCTGTTCAGTGAGCTGGGTGAAATCAATAATCACTGGGGAGTTGCCACTATAATTCATTAGAGCCATTCACTGGACCTCAGTAATCAACTCAGAGAACAGAGCCAGAGCCTAAGTTCTCTGGAGAGAGAAAGTTAGCTCAAGTGAAAATTGTATCTAATAATTATGGCATTACACACTTCAGACTTCAAAGTGCTGAAGCTCCTTCTAAATGATGGAATAAATGTTTTCAGAATCACTCACCAATTTTCAGAATGCAATCCAGCATTTAAATTTTTTTAAAAAATATATAATCTGAAAGAAATGGTAGCAATGATGTTTGCAAAATATACCCTGATATTCTGGTATTTTTGATCCTCAAATCCACCTGGTTGATCACAACTCAGCAGCTTCTTACTGGGCTGTTTTACTACTTATTACTTTCAGTTTCCTGTTTCAGAGTCTCTTTTTTTCCTCGATCTCAATGTTTGAGGCTCCAGGACTCATTCTTTGGTTATCTTGTCTTCTCTATAGCCAAACTCATTTTCTTAGTGATATTATTCACTGGTTTCACAGTTTTAAATATTCAAATGGCCAAGAATCCTGAATGTATCTGTCTATTCTAGATTGGTTGCTGAGCTCTTAACTCTTACATTCAACCTGCCATGACAAAATGGCAATTTCATTTGGATGTCTAAAAGATATTGCAATCTCGACATGTCCAGAACTTAATTCTCCATTTCCCTTCTAAAACAACCCTGCTCAACCTATCTCAACTGATAGCAATTCCATCCTTCAGTTGCTCTGTGCTTGCTTCTCAGCCCTGCCCATGTGGGCTCCCTTTCCTCCCAAGATTACCTCACAAATCTTCCCTCCATGTCCCTGAGCAACAGGATAGAGCCCTGGGGGTATGGGATCTGGCCTGTGGGCCTGTCTCTGGGTCCCCAAAGATCAATCCCTGACCATGCCAGGGAGAAGCATGCTGGTCCCAAGTTGCCTATGAGGTGCTTAGCAGGTTTCATGACCCTCCACTTCGGGGTGGGCCCTGCTCTGATGGACCCGCTGTACAAGCAGCACCGGGGTAGCTGGTGAGCAGCTGGTGAGCAGGTAGCTCACAGTCCAAGCATCCCTCAGTCCACTGCAGGACCCAAAGAGGAAAGGTGTGAGCCCCACTCTCTGTGAAAGCCGCGGTGTGAGGCTCAATGGCCTCTCTCAGCAGCTGTGGGGAGAGGAGGGGAGGGGATGGGGAGGAAAAGAGTCTGGATGGAGAAAAGCTAGCACTCTGGCCATCTCTGTCACTCACTCCAGAAGGCAGCCTGCCCAGAATGGTCAGGCTCTGGAGTCACTCTCATCCCCCAGGACCCACTGGACCCCTGTGGCTCCCGTAGCATTGGCCAAAGTTGGGAAATGTTTGTGTGGGAACAAGCAAGACAAAACCTGAGGAGTTGAAGTCTCCTGGGGAGGACAAAGACACATGGTGGGTAGAGAAGTATTATGGTGTCTACCACCCTAGTTCAGGTCTGTCGTGACTGGAAGTGCCCCAGGGGGGCTGGGAACCTGATGCTTTGTCCATAAGCAGCTCCCAGCTCACTGGCAGCAGCAGCTTTTGGGTTCATGGGGGAGAAAGTCTCTCCAGCAGCTTGGGAATTCACCAACTGTCAGAGACGCGAGGGAGGGAGAAACAAACTTCTCCACCCACCCTTTTCACTGGACTCCAAGCCTCTTCGGGGTTGATCTCTGCCAATATTTTGCTCCCTCTTGCTCTGCTCCACAAACTCTTCCCATGGGTTTTCCTGTACGGTCTGCCACCCTTTCCTCAGAATTATGCCGGATCTAGGTTTGTTTGTTTGCTTTTTCTCCTTTATCTAAAACTTTTCCTTCTTACTGAGACACTGTAACAGCTGGTGTCTCTGGTCAGCCATCTTGAATTTCCTCATGGTAGTGTGTTTTAATTTCCTGATTTTTATTTTTTGTGTATCTGTTGTAGGTTTTTTTTTTATTTGAAGTAACAATGAGGCTTGCAAAAACATTTTATAACCAATTATGTTAAACATATGGCAACTCTGCTTATAAACAAACAAATAAACAAGCAAAGAGAAATCTAACAAATTCTACCCTTTAACTATATCTCACCCCTGCTTTTTAACTTTTTGTTGTTTCCATCTATATCTTTTTATACAATCTATCTCTCAAAAAGTTGTTGTAGTTATTTTTGGTAGGTTTGTCTTTTAGTCTTACTACTCAAGATATAAGTGGTTTATACATTGCAATTATAGCAATAGAGTATTCTGTATTTGTGTGCTTGTTGTTACCAGTATGTTATATACCTTCAGGAGATTTATTATTACTTGTTAATTTTTTTTCTTTCAGATTGAAGAACTCCTTTTGGCATTTTTTATAGGACAGGTCTGGTGTTGATGAAATCTCAGCTTTTGTTTGTCTGGGAAAGTCTTTATTTCTGCTTTATGTTTGAAGGGTATTAGAGTATTTTTCCAGGGTATAATATTTTAGGGTTAAGATTTTTTTTTTCCCTCAGCATTTTCAGTGTGTCATGGACATTCTCTCTTGGCCTGTAAGGTTTCCATTGAGATTTCCAATGCCAGATGTATTGGAGCTCCTACATATGTTTTCTTTTTTTCTTTTCTTTTCCTTTCTTTTTTTTTTTTTTTTTTTTTGGTTGCTTTCTTTAGGACCTCTTTTTATCTAAGAGTCTTATTTGTTTTAAACATATTTGGGGTTCTATGATTTTCTTGTACCTGGATACTACTATCTTTCTCTAGATTTGAGATGTTCTCTGTTTTTATTTCTTCGAATAAACTTTCTACCCCTATCACTCTCTCTACCTCCTCTTTAAGTACAATAACTCTTAGACTTGCCCTTTTGAAGATATTTTCTAAATATTGTAGCTGTGCTTCATCCTTTTTATTCATATTTCTTTTTTCTCTTCTATGTATTTTCCAATAGCCTGTCTTCAAGCTCACTAATTCTTTCTTCTGCTTGTTCAATTCTGCTGTTGAGAGACTCTGATGCATTTCTCAGTTTGTCAATTGGATTCTTAAGCTCCAGGGTTCTTGCTTATTTTTTTTTAATTATGTATATCTCTTTGTTAAATTTTACTGATAGGCTTCTGAATTCCTTCTCTGTGTTGTATTGAAGCTCACTGAGCTTCTTCAGAACAGCTATTTTGAATTATCGCGTGTCTGAAAGGTCACATTATCTCCATCACTCTAGAATTGGTCACTGGCATCTTATTTAGTTCATTTGGTGAAGTCCTGTTTTCCTGGATGTTCTTGATGCTTGTGAATATCCATTGATGACTGGGCATTGAAGAGTTGGGTTTTTTATTTTAACCTTTGCAGTCTGGCTTGTTTGAAACAGTCCTTCTTGAGAAAGCTCTCCCGATATTTCCAGGGAATTGAGTGTTGTGATCTTAGTCTTTGGTCACTGTCACTGTTCCAGCACTAGAAGTGCCCCAAGCCCAGTAATGCTGTGACATTTGCAAACTTCTGGTGATACCCACTTGGTGGACTTGGGTAAGATACTGGAGAATTCCCTGAACTACCATGCAAAGTCTCTCACTCTCTTCCTTCACTTTCTGTGCTTGGCTGTTGGTTTTGGGAGAGGAGTGATATGGGCACTCTTTCATGGTCACCAGCACTAGGTCACACCTGAAGCCAGGCCAGTCTCACTCAAAGCTCCTGTCATGATAGAATTGGAAAAGCTATCCAAGTATTTTTCCACATTCCAGTACCCCAATACATTTTTTGACAAAGATCAATAAAACTTCAGTAAGATGCAACCCATATTAAATACTAGTTGAAGTGATGTGCTTATATGTTTTATGTCTGGGAACATGTTAGAAAGTATTATTTGGATTTAAATCATGTGAAATCCAAATGTTTTCATTGTACTATCCATTTTTTCTATTTAGTGTATGGAAGCTATAGCAATTGTCATTGAAAACATACTATTTTTAAATTATACCTTCCGCTTTTTCCCAAGTCAAAAAAAATGTGTAAGACCTAATCTCTAACCTTACTTAAAAAATAATTAATACAATATTAATTTATATGTGGCTCTGCATTGACACATGTTTTCTTTATAGACATCTCAATAAAGTTGATTCAGAATATGTTCAACAACAAATATTAAAATGCTATGTTAAAAAATTATTTAAAATGCTGTATGAAAGTGTTTTCATGACTTTTTGGAATTGAATAGATGGAAATGTGTCTTATTACAGTTTAATTTAGTGATTATTTGAAAATCTAAGTTCATAGTTACAATATAGCAAATCAGCATAAAATAAAACTTGTTGAATTCACATAACTCTATAATACAGTGCTGTCAGTTAAATTACATACTTTTCTTAAAAAAATTTTATACTCCTGTAATTATATTCACTAAAAGAATTTTTTTTTCACAGATATTGTACAGCTCAACATGAGCCTTGATTTTTTCCAAATTTTCACATTCAGGTTTTCAGAATGGTCTGAATTAATGAGTCGTTTTTATGATAAAACTCTGAAAATAACATTAAAATGACTAACGTACTGCAAACTTAGGAGGGAGCTGTTGCCATAAAAGGAACTTAATACTTACTTCTAATAATAAATAATTCTCTCAACTGCAGAATTTTCAGTTCAATACCTTCTCAGGAAGATGTCAGAATGAAACATTCAAGGTTGCTCCAGTAGGTCAGAATGGGAATAGAGGGGCGATTTTGAGGGAAAAGGAACCTCAGGAATCAATAAGGCTCCTACAGGATGCCTCCATGGAGAGCAGAATGGAGTTTGCATTAGGAGCACTTATGGCAGACCAGACATTGTTAACATATCTGTCATTGAGTTCACACAACAAAAGTAGGTATGACTTTCAATAATGTAAAAGCAAGGAGAATATGGCTTAAGGAACTTAAATGACTTCCAAAATAAGGCAATTAAAATTTGTTAAACCAAGATTAAATCTCAGATCTGTCTGAACCACGTGCTCAAAGTATGGTCCGCAGAGCAGCAATGCTAGCATCACCTGAGAGCTTTGGCAATGTCCGGATCAAGATGGTGTTAAGTTCCTTTTATAGCACCAGCTTCCTCCTAAGTTTGCATGCAGTACATTAGTCATTTTAATGTTATTTTCAGAGTTTTATCATAAAAACGACTCATTAATTCAGACCATTCTGAAAATCTGAATGTGAGAATTTGGGAAAAATCAAGGCTCATGTTGAGCTTTACAATATCTGTGAAAAAAATCTCATACCTGTTGAATCACAGTCTATAGGGGTGGAATCTGTTTTAGCAAGCTTTCTAGATGATGCTTATACATACTCCAGTTTTTAAAGCACCACCCTATGCCACACAAATGACTTCAAATTGGGCATCCTTTATCATATTTATAACTACACGTCCTTGTACAAATGACTGAACTCTATGTGCCATTTCATCATCTTTTAATGAAGTGAAAAAAATAATCCCCCATGCCTATCTCAAAGGACCATTTAAAAAGAACCCTGCATCCTGCAAAGAACTATAAAATACAAAATAGTTAAATATATTAGCATCGATCACAATTAGTATGATTATATTTATGTCCCATCTAGGAAATATTTTTCACTTAAAACTCTTTAAAGAAAGAAGCTGAGATTACCCCCATCTTATTATTTCATCTCATTTTATTAGAGCACGGGAATGAAAATCAAGAGTTCTTAGCAGTTGCCTTTAACCACAATAGTAATTGATGTCCCTGTAAACACAGTTATACCACTTGAAGGTCTACTCTCCCATGTTTAGAAGCAGAAACAATTAGCTTCTTTGGGTCATTAAAATCAAAACTGGTACCGAATTGGTCTTTTTGTGGGAAAACAAAAGATTTTTGGATTTTAACAAACCTGCTTCTAGATGAAGGGCAGTGCTGGGTTAGAACTGGAATTCATCATTCATATCTTAATTTAACAGCAGGTTTGAGCCAGTTTTAGAAACTTGACATCAAGCATTCAGAAACGTGATCTATCAGAAGTGGATTAAAACACTGTAGGAATAAAAATTTCACAAGGTTTAAGTCCCTCCTTACTTCTCTTTCAGTATAATGTGAGTTTGTGGGTGCGTATGTGTGCATACAAGTGCATTAATAGCGCATAAACAAATTATGTTTTTAGAAACTGTCAAATAAGGATAATTCTGAAATAGAGCCAGTATCATTTTCTGAAGACTGAATTTATATATCTCCTTCCCGATATCTTCAAACCCAGAAATTTGTATTACTCTTTCCTGCATACCAACATTTCTCAGATTAGCAAACGTAATTGTCTTATTGCTTATTTTTTAAATAAATAGACAAACAAAGCACACCAGGTACACGCATTACATACCCACCCCAAAATAACCTAGAATCAAACATTTTAAACTTTTGGGGGGGGGGTCATACTGATTGTAAATTAATCAAAAATAGCATGTTTCTCTCTCTCTTTCACACACACACACATATTTATAGGATTTACATACATTCTGAGGGCCATTTGTGATCCTGTTATTGAAGGTCTATTCTTATATGTTAGGATTTGGACAGTCTCCATTCTTAAGAGCAGACTCTGGGACCAATGCCTTGTTTTGTAATCCAATCTTCCTCCATTACTTACCAACTATGTTAACTTTGGACAAGTTACTTACCTTCTCTGCTACTCAGTTTCATTATCTATAAAATGAGGGTACCAACAGTACTTACCTCCAAGGACAAGAATTAAATGAATGAACATTTGTAAAATTTCTCTTGGAAGAGTTCTCAGCACAGAACAAGAGCTAAGGGCGTTTGTCACTTAAAAATAAATGAAATACAATTGTTATAAGAAAATATAGAAATTCTCCCTATATATTCTTAGATTCATATCAATATATTTGTTTTTGGTAGGGACATTAACCAAATTAAATTACCATTTCTGCTGATCAGAGTCTCATCTCTTCTAGATTTATCAGATTTATTTTTGAAACAAATCTTACTTAGCAACTTTGCAGTTAAATATTTCTAGAGGGTATGCTTTACAAATGTGAGCAAAAGCAAATGAATCTACTACTGTCAACTCAGTTTCCATAGCCTCTAAGAGTATTTAATTTTTTTATTTTCTTAAAAGAGTGCATTGCACAAAAAGAAGATTTTCATGAGATAACACCGTCATTTTTGTAATGTGGTATATTCATAAGACAGAACATAAATGAGATAAAACCAAAGACCTGTTGTTAGACAAACGGCTGATAAATAGCAGATCCTTGTAAAGAAACAACTTCAATCTAAAGCAACAGAACTACAAATTGTTACTAAGTCAAAGGCACAAAGGATGAGTTTGTGTGTGTATGTGTGTGTGCATATGTATTGGTGTGTACTGGGAGAATTATTATTATAAAAGCTTATAATGAGTAGCATCCAACAATTTGAGCATGACAATAATAAAAATGTTAACATTAGAGAAAAGAAAGAGCAAGAACACGAAGAAATAAAGGACATAGAGAGAAAACAGGCTGAATTAAAGTTATATATTTCTAATATAATTTATACTATGCATGGATTCACAATAGATGTGC
>NW_012140747.1:3965595-4002790 GCF_000956105.1 Propithecus coquereli | reverse complement strand
TTAATTCATTCTTTTAAAATATGAACAAAGAATACTGAGTTTTCATTTGTTGCTGTTAAGAAATTTTGTTAGTTATGTAATAAAATTTTGCTTCATAACTAAGAAAATGATTCCCTAAAACAATGAATTCATTTCCTAGAATCCTCTTTCTCTCTTTCTCCTGGATGTACCAGCACACTTTCTAGTTATCACTATGTTTCTCTCCTTTCCCCTCTTCTCTTTAGAAGAACCTTTGAAATTTTGTATTAATTTAATTAAACAATAATGCATACAATATTTTCCGATAATTGAAAAACTACTCTTGTGAAATTTGTGCCCTTCGCGGTTTCTAGGTCCTTGTAGTCTGCAATACTCTGACTTCCTATTTCTGAGAATTTAATTGAGTTAGTTTTCTGCATGTAGCAGTGTGATTGAGTAAGTAGGTAGTTTGTGAATATCCCAAGGAAAACCGTGATTGTAGTGGATGCTTTATTTCAACAGGACTCTCAGATGTCTATGGAAAGAGACCATGGAGTAACCTGCCAATTACTTGCAAGACCTGGCATCTATGCCACGTTTCGACACACCATGGGCAAGGTCTTTAGATCAGAGAAGGATTTATATATACTGGATTTTCAAAATATTTTCCTGGAAGTTCTAGTTACTATGTAAAAGTGAAGAAAGAACAAAATGTGCTTTTAGACTTCTTCCCTAGGATGAGAATTTCCACAGTAGAGGTATCTTTTCTGGTAAACATGAAGCTTTCTTGAAGAGTAAAGGGGCAGCACTATCTTTGATTAAGATGCTTTCAAACTCACACCTTTTTGTTCCATTTATTCCCCTGGATTTTACAAGGCGAAGATAAGTGAAGTAAGATGTTTTTACTGGGGCTCTTGTCTTGAAATCCTTGAAATAAAATAGACTGACATGAAAATAGGAATGAAAACACATTGATGATGCAAACACAAAATTCTAACGATGCACTAAAAATGTGTGATCTGGCGGGTAAAGCAGAATTATGAAATAAAAAGATGAAAAATTGCTCAAGAGATAACTCTGGGTCTTGAGCTTTAAAAACTGAGTGTGATAAAGTCTGTCCAATATTGCATTTGGGTTGTTCGTCCTCCTCCCCATATCTATTGAAGGAAAGATTAATCTCTCAAAGAGAACATTGCCCACACTTCAAAAATCCAATTTGTGAACAATGCTCAAATGTCTGAGGATACACATTTACAATTGTAACAACCTAGTCACACTAAACTTGGAGGAAACCGTCATTCATTTTCAAATTTCAGAGCATTTCATGCCCTGAGGAGAAAATTAACATCAGAAAGAAAAAAAATATTATGAAGAATTGGAAGAATGCCAAGGTATAGGTACATCTGTTCCTCGGGCAATAATGTTTACTTCGGTGACACCGGGACAAAATATTTGGTGTTTAATCTTTTGGTTATAAGATGCAATAATGACTGTTTCATGCTCTTCATTAAACACTCAAGGATACAGAGAAGGCCTGTTTTAAAAAGGATATAAGTGGCAGGAGAGAAAGCCTCAAAAGGAAAATTATAATGAGTATGTTTCAAATTTAAAGGGATCTCACATATTATAATCCATTTTCTCAAAATATAAAATTAAAATATTTAATGGAATCTCAAACACCTTTTAAAATTATCATTAATGCCATTAAGTTTTTGTTTCCTCATCTGTAAAATAATAACAGTTACCATAGTTGCTATAAAGATTAATGAGAAAAACCATATAAGTTGTAGTAGAGTTCCTGGTACAGAATAAGTATTTGTTAAATGTCAGCTACATTACTACTAATACCTCAACCACCACAATTATTCCACTATTACCAATACTAATTATTGGCAGTCAATTTTTGTATATCCCTCTGTTTGATAACTTGCTCATAAGAACCTAACTAAAAACAGATATTTTAAATTATTTATCCTAGTTTTCCCTTAAATTTGTTGCAATATGCTATATCACAAATTCTTCCAAGAAATGCTATAAAACAGCTGAAAATCAGAAGAGATGTGTCAATCATTTGATTTGATTGATTTTTAATTAAAAAATTATCATTTGGCAAAGTATTTTTCTGAAGCCTGTGTTGGTATATGTAGAAATAGTTAATATTAAAGGAAACAATTTTAACTATAAGAATGATTCATTTGGGTAAAAACAAGTTTAAAAAAGCTGGACACAATGTTTATTGTTGGCATTTTGAACATAAACTACAGAGTTGTTAATTTCATTGACCTTCTTATATGGCTTAATTTGTGCACTCATCTTTGTAAGGCACTTGGATTTATATGTGCTAAATTAATTTTGATGGTCTGATGAAAGGAATTATGGTACACATTAAAAGACAAAGCTCATTGTGTTTTTTTGAAATTATTCTGGAGCTAGCTTAAGCAAAAAATGGAGAAATTAATGAGAGGATGGAAAAGGAAATGCAATTGTTACTTTCAAGGTTTGGAACCAGGAACTAAGAAGGCAAAATTAATTTTCTCTCTTACAGTTGTTTGCTTTTCTCAAGTATCTGCCTTGGCTTTCAGACACTGTAGTCCACATTTCTCTCCACTCTCATGACTGAGGACAGGCACTCCATGGTTCCTGAGTTTACAATTTATAAATCCAGCTCTATACAGAGACACTTGAACACTGTCCATGAATCTCAATCCAGAATTTCAGGAAACACAGTAGAATTGGCCAAGCATGAGGCAGCAGCCCATCTCTTGTCTGATTAATTGTAGCCAAAATGACAATGTCACGTAGTACAACGGTACAACTTAATTCCTGGGGGTTAAGGAGAAAATTCTCAGGAATAAGAGATCATTGTGAACTGAAAGAATATCCTAAAATGTATCTATTATTCCTGAAGCTGAATACCCGGTGTATTGGCCTGCTACTTTTCAGAAACCCATGTCCATGCCAAATTATTTCCAGTGTAAGATTGTCTTTGAAATGTGCCCTATGGCCATGCTGCACATAGTGACCGCACCTTCCCGCACAATCGAATAACTGCTTGGAAATCTTTTGCTATTCTGCATGAGTTATACTGAGTAAAGACAAATTGAAAAGAAACACTAAATTTTCTTGTTGGGCATTCTGTATTACCATTTGTTAAGCATAGTTTATTAGATGCTGATTAACAACGCTATTTATCTTTCACAGACAGGATTCCAGTTATGCTTGAAGCATAGCAAAAAGACCAAATGATTTAGTTGTCCTAGAGAGTCAATTCAGTGCAAAATACAAAAGCAATCAGGCCAATGGTAGGCTGTTCTGTAAAGAGACCAATAAAAGCAACAATTGCCACAAAAATCAGCAGATGAGTTGGCCAAATATTTTTTGACACAATGAGTTGGATTGATGTAGAAACAGTTACAGAATTAGAATCAGAGCGTGTCCTGGTGAAAATTTCTGTGTCCATCACAATTATCCCATGTTAGCTTTCATGAATCTCTGTGCACCTTTTTAAGCCCTTCCCCTTCTTTTGCCCATTGTCTTCATTTGTGACTGTTTTTTCCTCACCGGTTATAAAGAGGAAGCCAAATTAGACTGGGAAGTCAAATGATGTGAGTCTAATTGTGTGCCCCCCACTACACACCCCCTGTAAGTAAGCTTGATGGTGAGCTACATGCCTTAGCCCCTCTCTCAAATCTCATATACAGGCAATTGAGCAAAATAACCTTCATAATCATTCAGAACATTTAGAATAATTAATATGTGTGTTTTTTAGATCAAAATCCAAGTGCAGCATTTGGCTTCTGATAAGACTAAAATTTGAGAAGCGGGATAATGCTTTTTGCTTCTATGCATAGTAATGCCTTTTTAAAAACTGCATATATATTTGACTCTAGAGGCAGCTGACAACAGTTAAACAAGACGATCCTCTTGGGAAAATTTATATTTCTGAAGAGGAAGCTAGGGAAGAAGACCATTAACCGAAGGCTCTGAGTACTGTAAGTGGATGATACATGATGATGGCCCAGAGATAGAATGTTTGGAAACAGAATTTGTTCCAGCTCAGACCTGCATTTACATCAACATGCAAAACTGGCATATCATGTTTCAAATGGCTTACAAAATTAAATTCCTCACTTATAAAAGCTATCTTTATGTCTCCTATAAGAACAATCTTTATGGATTAAGGTTTACCATAGATTCTGCAGTCACGTCTAAGCAGGCATTTTAATATAAAATGTTGTTCATTTTGCTTAATTACTCAGAAATTCGTCTTTGGGGACTGAATATGTTTAAGCCTAAAATCAGAGAGATAAATTGTGTGGCAACGGCAGTTAAGTTTCCTCTCTGCTATTGAGACCCAAGAATCAGGAAATGTTTTCTGATTTTTCCATACAGAAGCGGTGACAGTGCATTGCCTTTTGGTTCCAAATCCATGCTTTTTTGAGATGTTTCATGATTCTGGGGTTAAACTCCATAGACATTTCTCCTTTGCCATCTATAATAATACTTGGCCTTTTCATTGAGGGTAGCAGAGGGTCATTGTAAGTGTAAAATGCATTTCTCCTTGGTTTCGATGTGGTATTGTCTCTCACGAACATGTCTGTTAGTAGCTGGTCCCGTGGGAAGCCCCATGGTTCTTATCTCGGTGAATCTTGCAGCCCAGCTCCAGCTCACACCTTCTTTTTCAGCAAATTTCTCAGCCATCCAGTAGACCGTTATTACAAGCCAGCTTTGGCCTGTCCACACTCTCTTCTGA
Source organism: Propithecus coquereli (assembly GCF_000956105.1). Lineage (NCBI taxonomy): Eukaryota > Metazoa > Chordata > Mammalia > Primates > Indriidae > Propithecus > Propithecus coquereli. The sequence goes on along the minus strand of NW_012140747.1, from coordinate 3,998,079 downwards.
ACCTCTCTGTCTTCTAACGATTCACCCCTACTGTCCTCAACTATTCCTTCTGGCTAGTTTCTTTGCCTCTGGTAGGCTGTGTGTTCTGTTCCCATGACAACCATACACTTCCCCAAACAAGTTCAGAATCTCACCATAAGATGAATGAAGGTAGGGGCCAGGGAGTGTTCTCCTAAGTTCCTAGCCTCTCCTTTGTTCACTCTTCCTCAGCCTCAGAGGTGGTAGACACTTCCTGAATTTGCTATTTATGTATACCTTAGAGTCCCCTTTTACCCCTTTTAGTAGTTACCCTCTTGTTAATAATGATTTACATGAAATCACCTCTGTTCACATTACAGGTATGCTTTTTACTTTTAACTGATGAAAATGCATATTATTGGTGTGCTTTTTACTTCCTGACTGATGAAAATGCATATTGGTATTTTAAAAAGTCACATGACTTTTTAAAAGCTTAAAGTACATTGGTGGTGAATCCTTTATAAGAAAATATCACTAGATCTCAAAGAAACAGTGCTCAAAATATCAATTCAAGAAAGTGAGGTTCACTTAGTTTAATATGTACTTGTGTTTAGGTCTCAGGGGACATCACAGGAAGGACAAGATAACAATTGGTCATAAAAGGAATGCATAGCCACTAAACTCTTATACTTCGGAGTATAAGAGTTGATTGAATATAGAAACATTATATATACGTGTTTTATAACTGTTGGAGAGTATTGAGAAGGTTTATGTGACTCTAGAGACAAGTCTGTCTCCCAATGAGATTCATTTCCATTACTTCTGTATTCAACTCTGGTCAATGAGAGAACAGTAACTGAAGCAGCTTAAAACAGTTAATGGGGTACTGTTGCCATGTAGACAGAGCTCTGTCTCTCAGGAAAGTTGTCTATATTCTATTAAGCACACCTACGTCTTTTTTTCTATTTTGGGGTTGCGTTATATTACTTCCATGTCATGGCTGTATTTCACAATTACTTTAGGCAACTTTAAAGCACTGATAGTTTCATACGAAGTCTAGAGCACTTCGAGCCTCAGAGCACTGGAAAAGATGCTTAAAGCTTGTCTGATGAAACTCATCTCCCTTCCCCAAAGCAGAAGACACTCAAATCACCTCTAATAAATTAGTAGAAATCCTAATGTTAAAAACCACAAGAAAGGAGATTGTTCGGGATTTGTCTTCTCCCAACATCATCCCAACTCCTCCTAGCCAATTGCGGTGCTCACTAGTCCATGATATCTCCATATTTCTACCACCCACAGTGCAAATGGATAATCAATGATGTTCTACCACAGCTGTTTCTCTCATACCCTGTATACTTCAAGGTCAGATGGGAGAGAGAGTGTCCTCATAACTCTCCAATGCTTCTTCCAGCTAGTTACTCTCCCAGCTTTGTAGATTCTGCTCCTGTGTGTTAATCACATCCTTCTAAGTGCAGCAGTGTCCAAATTTCTAAATCATTAGCCATTAATCAATGAATCTTTCTAACTCTACACTTTGCAACCTAACCCTTGTCATTTTCTAACATAAGAGTATCCATGGAGATGATCATTCCAAAAAATACTAGAAAATCCATCTTTCTATTTCTTTATCACCAATAACCTTGTCTTTCAGTATTCCTCTGCCACCTGATCTTCTCATCTCCCCACAACTCAACGCTATCTAATCTCCAAAATTGTTAACTTAAACATGCCATTTTCTGGGCACAATCTCCCTTCTCTCCATTTTCCTACTTTTAGCCATCAACAGACCACTAACATATGATGTAAAGTCAGTGTCCTCTTCCCTTGATTTCTTCCGTATCCAGCATTAATTCCAAGCAATGAGACCCTCATTCAATTACTATCTTGAAAACCCCAGATTGCTCTGCCCCACTGCCTTCCCATGCCAATTTCCTGGCAAGTCTGTGTCTGCAGCGAACACAATCAGAAGCTTTGTCCATGACTATAATCAGGGAGATGGACATTTCTAGAGGAAAAAAACACGTATCTGAGAACTTTTTAATAATTTGTGGCTTTCAGCCTGAGAAGGAACCTCAATATTTCCCCAAGAGATCACAATGTTTCTCCGGTAAGTTAGCTGTCTATAAACCTCTGACCTCCTGATATCTCTTTATACTCACAATATTACTTTTCATCTGCTTCACTGACAAAAATAGAAGTATCTATCAGATGCAAACTCTGTCACCTTTCTCTCTACAATAAACATAAATATATGCTCTATTAACATACCCTTCTTTCCCTGACATTATAATATGAGAAAAAAATGCCTTTCTTAATATTCATCTCTCTACCTCAATTTTGGTTCCATATTCTTGGGAATTCTGAGGACTCATTTGATGTTGTTTATCTTTTCTGTCTTTCAGCGATATCTGAGGTCTACCGGATTCTTTTCATTAGAATTTAAATATATTTTTGTCAGTATTTCTGATAACATGACTCTACATTATAATTGTGTGTAATGCTTTTAAAAATTACAATGCTTTGGCTCTATACTCAGAGATTTTGGTTTAATTGGCCAGTGGTCGGTCCTGTTTTTGTTTTGTTTTGTTTTTTGTTTTTAAATATACCCCAAATGATTCTAATGTGTAGGGTTGAAAAACATTGCTCTAGTCTCTCACATAATTAAAACTCTTCCTCCCAGGACCACCCATCTCTTCCAGAAACCACCATATTGCTTTTCTCTTCTTCACAACAGAATATTTCAAAGAGTAATTTACACTGATTGTCTAAATGTGCTTTTTCATCACTGATTTATTTACCCTCTTTACAAAATCTGCCTTTGCCAAGCACAAAAATGATCATGATGTAACTAAATCCTACACACACTTTCAGTTCTTATTTTACTAAACTTCTCAGCATTTGACACATGTGACCATTTTATATTTTTGAAATACTTTTTTCTCTTATTTTCTCCTTTCTCTGGTTTCACCTACCATTCTGGAAATAGCTTTCAAAACTCTATTATCCCTCGGCGGGGCGCGGTGGCTCACGCCTGTAATCCTAGCACTCTGGGAGGCCGAGGCGGGTGGATTGTTTGAGCTCAGGAATTCGAGACCAGCCTGAGCAAGAGCGAGATCCCGCCTCTACTAAAATTAGAAAGAAATTAATCGGCCAACTAAAAATATATAGAAAAAATTAGCCGGCCATGGTGGCACATGCCTGTAGTCCCAGCTACTCGGGAGGCTGAGGCAGAAGGATCGCTTGAGCCCAGAAGTTTGAGGTTGCTGTGAGCTAGGCTGATGCCACGGCACTCACTCTAGCCCGGGCAAAAAGAGTGAGACTCTGTCTCAAAAAAAAAAAAAAAAAACAAAACTCTATTATCCCTGTTTCTCTGATATACAATGTTTATATATTATAATGAATGTATTAGAATTCTTCTAGTATATAAAGTATTAACTTTAAATCAGTAAACTTTCTATCTGGTGTTATCAAATGTTATCAATCAATCAAGATATTCTAGATCTCGCTAAAGATTTTTTTAATCTGTGATTTGAAATAGCAAAAGTTTATTTCTCATTCATACTTTACGATTATCATCAGGTGTCAGCAGGGAAGGAAGGAAGATTTACTAATCAAAGTCACTCTCAAAGAATCAGGCTGGCAGAGCAGCTTCCATCTTCAATATTGCCTGTCATTGTGCCAAAAAAAAAAAGTCTCAACCCAGAAGTGATAAACATCATTTCTGCTTCAACTCAATGGCTAAAACTAGTCATATGTCCCACTTAACCACAACGGGTCTACAACAATTAATTTCCTTATGTACCTGATGTTAGATGACCTAACAATGGTGAATAGCACTAAAGATTGCCACATGGCTGTAAAGATTTTGTCATCCACAACAGAGCTACTGAACAAGAAACTTTGGTAGAGAGCTTCAGTAATTCACATGTGGTGTGTAAGAAGCTCTAAGGAAAAGGTAAGCACACTAATATTTACCAAACACTTCCCTTTTGGATTTAGGCTAGGGTTCAGAGAGGCTTATGTACATAAGAGAAGAGACAATATAATATAGTACCCAAAGCAAGACACTCTTAGCAGTGAAAGGTACATGATTAATATTTTGCAAGGACACAGGTACAAAGAAGGATTATCCAAGGTAAATGGCATTTATGATTATAGGATACAGAAGGCACATGATAAGAAATATTAATTAATTTCCCAAAGCCAGATGCCTCGTTTGTTTCAAAAATAAAATAAAAGTTTCTCTGGTTCTAGTGGCCTTTCCACCATTCCATGATCTACATAAAATCTCTGCATAATGTATAATTTTTCATAACATCGTATAGCTGGAATAACTAATGATCATTTTCAAAAATAATGAAATATTTTTCTTACAAATTCTACATGTGTAGACTCCAATTTGAGATTATTTTATGTCATTTATATTTTTAATAGTCATGTGCTTCTTGACCTGAATGTTGAAAAAGTAAATTTCTGAAAATTAGAAAAAAGACATTTTTCAGAAATTCCCCTGGCAAATGCAGCTATCCTAATAATGCAAGGCTATATTAAAGATTTGATGTAACCCCAGTTTTGCTTCTAATGTTATTTTCTTCTGCTTCACATTAACATAATTAATCTTTTTTCTAGTGGATCTAAATTACAAGAGAGTGAAGGCTGACAATTTCAGAGGACGTTCTCAGTTCTTGCAATCTTTATTACTCCTGTAAGAAGATAGTACTTTTACTGTTCTGCCAGGTGGATCTTTCTCTTTCTCTGAGTCATAATGATTTTTATTGCATCCCTCTGTCAATTGAGTTTTTGATGAAAGAATAAGTTGTAAGAAAGAGAGGAACGTAAAAAAAGCATTCCCTTTAGCTCTGTCCTAAAATGAAATGTTTATTATCACACATAAAATAAATTCCAATAAGTGTATTATGTAACATTCTTTCAAGTTTTCTGAAAATAATGTTTATTTTTAATTCACCTGAAACGAGCTGAAATTCATAAAGAAAATAGCAATGCAGCCTCAATTTGTCAGTCTGTCACAGATGAAGTGAAACTTCTGAAGTAGATAGGAAGATTGCTATTGAAGTAGAAATGAATGTGACATCATCTATCCAAACTACAAATGACAGTCACTTAGCCATTTCAGTATTTATTTTTTTTACTGATTATCTTTCAGGAAATTCACATGACATACACATTATATGAAAAGTTAATCCATAAAATGATTTTGGTAACATTATGAAGTGAAACTTCCTTACCACATTTGATTAGTATATTGAAATAAAAGGCAAAAATAATGGGCTTTATTTTTTTTAACTGCTCACTACCTAGTCTGTAGTATCTTCTTTCAACTTCTTCATTATTTTTAAAAAATATTTCACACATAAATGTGCATATGTGAATTTAAATTATTTGCAAATTTAAATTCACTGATGCATACATACCAAATTTTACAGAAGTCTAGGCTGACTTAATAGAGTTGTTTTAAAAATGCCTGTCCTATCTTCCTCATTGCTCTCACCTCCTTCTTCCTGTCCATGTAAACCAAATTAATAATGTAATGTGCATATATCCATGTTTTATACTTCTACATAAATCTATAGATTTATAAGAGAATATTTGTCATCGTTTTGCCAAAAAGTGCAAGTTCGACACATTTTTCTGCACTTACACTTCTCTGTCAATAATACTTTTTGTAATACCTAGAAGTCAACTGTTAGAGCTTAAGATAGTTTTTTTAACAGCTGTATATTGGCTTATGATGTGAGTATAGCATAATTTGATAAACCATCACAAAGAATGATAAACTAGTATATTATTCCTACAAAATTGCTGCAGTCAACTTTCTTATGTTTGTCTTTATCTTCAAGTGCTTGAAGAGATAAATTTCTAGAATTGGGTTTGCTAGGATTGTAGGTAATATAATTTGAAATTTTAATATTTTTTTCCAGTTTGATTTTCAAAATATTTGTAATTTCATACTCTACAACACCCTGTGTATGAGAATACCATTTTTCTACTTAGCCAGCTGGGCAAACATTTTTTGCCTCTTTTTAATAGTTTCCAGTCTGATGGATATAAAACTATTTCATGTTACCTGAATTAGTATTGATCTTGTTAATAGTGAATTATTTTTTCACATTTGCTAACCACTTGAATATGCTTTTCTCACAATTTTCTTCTTCAAAATCTTGATCTATATTTGTATTGGTTGCTTGTCTTTTTCTTGCCTATTTTTATGAACTAAGAGCTTTTTGTGAGTTCTAGAATCTGGACGCATTTGAATATATTCTATATTGAAAAAATACATGTGTGTGCACGCGCACACACACACACACACACACACAAACACACATATGATTCCCCCAAGTAATTATGCTTATATTGTTTTTCCTGGTTTCTAAAATTCTAGTTTTGGTTAGTAATGTTTTCCATGTCCTAGATGGGGTGAGTATTTAGATTTTCCTATGATTTATATTATTTTTTACAAGCATATTTTTAATCATAAAAATCATTTGGTGTATATTATAAGATAGAGATAAAACTTTATTTTTTTCTTGATGTAGTCATTTAAGTCCAACTATTTAACAAATAATGCATCTGTTTCTCACTGAATTGAATTACCACTTTTCCTATAATACATTTTAGATCTATCTTTGCATGTTGTATTGTGCTGTTCTGCTCTACGTATTTATTCCAGTGCTAATGCCATGGATGTTATTATGATTAGATTAACTGTACAATATAATATTGAGAACTTAGCACTCTTCTTTCCAAAATGTGTTTTTAGATATTATAAGGCATACTTTGCCATGTGAATGTTGAAGTTAGTTTATCCAAGTAGGAGGGTGTAAAAATTATTTGAAAGAGCTAAAGATTATTGGAGGATTAATGTCTGTAAGGCACAAGCTTCATATGCAAGGATATATGTCTTCCATTTGTTTCAATCCCTTTTATATATTTCATTAGGATTCTTAACATGATTCTTATATCTTTCATCTTACAATACATTTCTAAGTTTTTAGAGTTGAAGTGATACTGTAAATGACATCTTTTTCTAATTTTTACTTCTGGGATCATATTGATGGCATAAAAATAATTGACATCTTATGTTAATACTGTGTGCAACCAAACTACCAGCTTGTTTTCTCTGAATGCTTTCTACTGCTCTCTCTCAGGTTTTATAGGAAATCAAACATAATGAAATTCAATCATAATAAAGCAGTTAGACTTACCTCTTCTTTTCCAGTGTTTGTGCTGCTTATTTAGTTTTCTTTTTAATGCATCTGTTAGAACTTCCAAGACATTATGAAACAATACAAGTGATAGTTGACATCTCTGGCTAGTTCATGATTTTAATTAAAATGTTTTTAAGACTTCTACATTGGTATATTTTTATCAAGTTATTTTAAGTAGCTTACAATGTTATTATAGTTTACTTCTGTTATTTATGTTTAGTGTATGACTTATGATAGTAGCTAAATATTATCATATGTCTGTTATACATTTTAGAATGTTTATGCTTTTTTTCTTTTCTGTAGTGTTGATGTAATTGATTGTATCTACAGATATGCTTGCTTGTATTGAAGCCACCCTTCCATTTCTGAAATTAAACCAATTTCGCTATAGTGTAGGATTCTTGATATATGACTGAGCTATACTGCTAATATCTTATCCAAAATTTGTGCGTCTATTTTCACAAGTTATATAAAAGCATGTTTATAAGGTTAACAAAATATATCTAAACAATTTCTTGTTATATTGCATAAATATATATTGAATTAATTTACAATAATAAAATATTTTGACACTCAGTTTTATTGCGACTGTGATGACCAGTAGCATTTCAACAATCACTGGGATAAAGAAGTTTGAAATTCATTGATTTTGCGCTTTATGATCCCTTAGCACATAATCCCGGGACCAGTGTACTTCAAGCCACAGACATGTGGCATCCTTAAACCTCAAGAGTAAAACATGCCCAAAATGTCCAGACACAAATCAGTGAATAAAATGCATGTTATTATACATTATTTTATCACTGACCTCAGGAAAAAACAGCTTAGCTGTTACGTGATTTCAACGATGCAAGAGAGCTACCCCATCCCCAACCGGCAGTCCCCAAGCGTCTGTGCCTGGCATGGTAGAGGGTACCCACCGTGGCTGCCATCGGTTCTGACTGGACAGCTACCATGCTCTATCTGCTGTTAATATTTTGAAGAGCTTCCCCAGTTACAAAAAGATATTTTCTGAAAGTAAGTTTTAATAAAGAACAAAAAAGAGAGCAGGAAGACATTGAATATTTTTATATAAAAGAATAAGGTTCTGTCAGCATCTGCTTGAGCAAAAAATAAAGAATAAATAGATAAATAAAAGAGTAAGGATCTGAGGAGTAGAGGTACATTAGGAAAACATGGAAAGCAAAGGCCTGGATTCCCAGAGACTAATAAAGAATGTTCCCTAGAGTTTGCTTTTGTTCACATCTGCATTTCGTAGCATCCCTTTTCCATCTTGTCTCTAGAAGAGCATATGAAAAGACCTATGAATCTTAATCCACGAGCTAAGGGAGAGACTTCGGATGTTCCACAAATGGAAGAATCCCAAGGAAAGGAAGGTCCTGCCACCTGGCCATATTCAGGATGTTAGGGCTCCTCTCACTGCACTAGGGTATGTGTTCTCCCTTACCCATGAGAAAGTGCTCAGAACTGTCATTTTCAAATTATATATATATATATATATATATATTTATATATACACACACATAATCTAAGATACTAATTTCTATCTAAATATAAAACTAGCACGTACAAAGTTTATACTTGCAAACATATGATAATTTATTAACTCAAAACGAGTTCTATTTTATTATTTGATAGTGTCATAAGAATTTTAAAAGATGGCTTTCAGGAAAAGCTGTCGATAATATTGAGTTAATTTAATACTCTCAATACTGCAATCATTCTAAAGTAGAATCAAAATCTATGCTATTGTGAACCCCAATTTAAACATTGATTTTTTCCTTTGGAAAAAGTAAGGTTGGTTTACTCAGAGATTGATACCATTGAGGAGACTGGTAGAAATCTTATGTCTTCTTTCCTCATATAAATATTGGAGATGTTACCAAGGAGAAAGTGAGTGGTAGCTTGTGCTGCACTAGGAGAGTAAAATTCTAAAAGTATCTCTGATACGGGAGCAATCCAGACAGAGTACTTTCAGCTATCTAAAAACAGTTTCTCCTCAGGATGAGTAATCAGACAGAGTGGAAATAAAAACATGCTATTTGTAAAATGGGAAAAAAAAGGCCATTTTTCTTATTCCTTTCATGTGGGCAAAACTGCCAAAGAAAAAAATATGGATCTTCCTCAATCAGCAATGCTGACTCTTGGGCCTTTAAGGCCACAGGTCCTTACAGGTTAATAGATTTTTTGACAACAAAACAGAAGCTGGAATCGATTAGAGCACTTCATCATGTCAAAGCATTTTTTGCAAAGAAGGAAGCATAATGATCATTTGTCACTAGTCCAGCCATTCCTCATTAGGCGAGGTTTCAATGACCAGCCGAGTTCCACAGCGTTGATAGCAGACAGGATTTGGAGGTAATCATTTCAGTTATCGAAATGTCTGCTTTTTACTTTGTAAGTGAATTTCAAGACTTGTCATACATTCCACATGGTTTACAGATGAATGTCAGTATTGATTTTATTCCTAGTACTTTTTATGTGTGGGATTATAGGAGAACACACATTGTTACAAGAAACAATGTGACATTGCAGGTGAGTAGGGTTTTGGACTTTATTTCTCACCAGAGTGTTGGTTAGAAAAATAGCCAAAAGACATTTTGAGGAGTTCTAATGAGATCTAAGATCAGAGATTTGAAGTTCTGAACAATGTGTCCTGGTTGGTGAAAGCAACACAGAGCCGTTGACTATAGTGCTTGACTTTCTTCCAGTTTATTGTTTGTCTCTGTTATCATCTGTGCCTATTGGTGAAGCTAAAGTAAATTTATGGTGGTTTTCTATAGGTTTAGTATTGTAGAAAACACACAGGGCAAATGAAAGTGAGAATTTAGAGAAGTTTCATTGGGTCTTGTAAGATATGAAAGTTTAATACCCAAAACAGAGATGAACTTTTAGGTTCAAAGAGCTTAGGGAGATCCATCCCCTGCCCAAAAAAAAAAAAAAAAAAAAGATAATAACATATAAGAAACATAATAAAGAGTAAAATACAGATAGATAAAATTTTTGTTTTTTGAATTGCTCTATCTTCAGACTCCTAAAGATTTTAAGCCCATGCAGACATGCTGCAAAAAATGAATCACGTCAATGCCTTCATCCTACCACTCTATCCTTTCACCTAAACTAAACAAGAAATCCTTACACAAGTAAAGCAGATACCTTTTACAGTAACGGGTGAATTCCAAAATGGATATCACAAGACTATGAAAATTTATTTTGATTGTCCTTTAACTCATTTTGAGGTAAGTCCTGTCTATGCCTATTTTGTTAAACGTTCTTAAACGGGTGCTGAATTTTGTCGAATGCTTTTTCTGCATCTATTGAGAGGATCATATGATCTTTGTTTTTGCTTCTATTTATGTCGTGAATTACATTTATAGATTTGCCTATGCTGAACCATCCCTGCATCTCTGACATGACGCCCACTTGGTCTTGATGGATTATTTTTTTGATAACCACCTGAATTAGGTTTGCTAGTATTTTGTTGAGAATTTTTGCATCTATATTCATAAGGGATATCAGTCTGTAGTTTTCTTTTTTATTTGATCCAGCAATCCCATTACTGGGCATCTACCCAAAGGAACAAAAGACATTCTACAAAAAAGACATCTGCAGTAGAATGTTTATAGCAGGGCAATTCACAATTACAAAGATATGGAAACAACCCAAGTGCCCATCAATACATGAATGGATTAATAAAATATGGTATGCGTATACCGTGGAATTCTGCTCAGCCACAAAAAAAACAATGGTAGTCTAGCACTTCTTGTATTATTCTGGTTACAGCTGGAGCCCATTCTACTAAGTGAAGTACCACAAGAATGGAAAAACAAGCACCACATGTACTCACCACCAAATTGGTATTAACTGATCAACATTTAAATGCACATATAGTAGTAACATTCATCAGGTGCTGGGCAGGTGGGAGAGGGGAGGAGGGATGGGTATATTCACACCTAATGGGTGCGGTGCGCACCTTCTGGGGGAGGGACACGCTTGAAGCTCTGACTTGGGTGGGGCAAAGACAATATACGTAACCTAAACATTTGTACTCCCGTAATATGCTAAAATTAAAAAAATTTAAAAAAAAATTGCCCTTTTACTAGAATGGATATTCTATGAGACATTTCTTTGTGGTGGGCCGCCAGAAAACACTTTGAAATATTTGTGTGAGGCTAGAGACAACATACCCATGCAGGGGCACCTGGGATATTTCTGAAGTCAATATTTATAACTGCCTGAAAAATGCATGAAATAATTGACTAAGATAAAATAAAGAAAAAGAGGAAAAAATATACTAGAGGAAGAGTGATTTATAAAATGAAAGAAGTTAAAATAAAACAAAAGAGTAAAGAGAGACATATAAAGAAAGAAAGAAGTAAGTGAAAAGGAAAATAAATCATTGCTTGAAGTTCAGACTGAATCTATTTAATAGTCACACTTGTTACCAATGAGAATTTGTTACTTGGAGGTCAATATATTGCAGAAATCTAATTTTTCAGCTTAAACAAGCTAGGACTTTCATCAATCTACCTAAAAGATGGAACATAGGGCCATTTTCAATAGCATTGTAATGGGTAGTGATCGCACGTCTAACAGACTTCCGACTTCCCTAGAACATATATCTGTTCCCCGCTTTACCTGGCTCTATTGGATTACCTTTCTAACTACCCTGTTTCATCATGTTTTCTGTTCTTCCCCCTATTCTAAGATTGCTAGCAAAATACTGGCCTAGAGTTGTGTAATGCCAAACTTGCCCCAACTTCTCATTTGTACTATTAGCCTTTTCTTGCTGAAATGTGTTTTTGTTGAACTTCAGTTTATGATCCTACACCATCAAACTGGCCCCGTGAAAGTGATATCTTGGCAGATTTAGTAAAATAAAGCAAATAGCCTTTTCAAGGCCACACAGGATTTTCACCTTTACGACTCATAGAAAAATAAATCTACAATTCAAAATTCAAGCACTCAGGAAAATAATCCAAGGAGTTCATAGGGTCTGTTAATAAATATGCTTAAAGGAATTAAAGACATAAAGGCAGGAATAAAAGATATACAAAAAATGATAGAGATCACATAGTAATGGAAAAGTGAAATGGAAACAGAGCCAAATACAAATTTGAGAATAAAATGGATATTGTTTAGATTATTCATCATTTAGGATCAATGACAGATACTGAAGAGATTTAGTAGAAGAAAGAATGATTTTAGTGAATACATAGAAATCAGGGCAAAGGAAAAGATGATGAAAATATGAAAGAAGATAAGACACAAGAAAGATAAAATGAAAAGAACTAAATCATTTCTCATAGCAATTTCATGAAGAATTTCATTTCAGCCATTTTCACATGAATATTTCAAAACTTTTTATATAAATGGTTTAATTATATATATTTTTATAATGACAAACCAAGACATTTAGTACTTATTAAGATTTGAAATACATATATATATTAAAATATAAAGAAACTTTTAACTTACCCTTATAAATATTATAAGGTGAAAAATGTAATCACAAGTTGCATATTATTTACAACTAGTATACATTTCAAAACTATAGAATATAGCTAAATAAATACTTAGAAAATGATAATATTAAACACATCTATTAAAATGCTAACATTTTTTAATAAATTCAGTTATATTCAATTCAGAAGCTAGATGAACAAGGAAAAAAACCTAGATAATCAAGAAATAAATGAAAAAAAGAAAAGCTTAATGAAATATTAAATATACACTAAAAAATGTTTACTTGACAAAGCTAATAAAAGTGGCATGCTTCTAGCAAGATCAAGGAACAAAGAAAAATTATGAATAAATTATATTAGTAATAAAGACTAAAAAAATCATCATTATAAGATGCTATGAAAATAGAAATGCTATAAATTTGACAACAAAATGTACAACTTTCTAGAAAAATAACTTATTAAACCTAATTTAAAAAGTAGAACTATATACTGTTGTATGGGTATTAAATAATCAAATCAATATTTAAATTTCTCCCCAAAAATAATCAGCAGAAGAGTCTGAAGTGACTTTGTACAGCCATAGCAGATCTATAACTATGTAAACTTATTTATTTTTTAATATGCAGGTAGGGGGAGTGAGGAGGGTTCAGGTTTTGTTTTTGTTTTTGTTTTTGTTTTGACACAGAGTCTCACTCTGTTGCCTTGGGTAGAGTGCAGTGGCTGTCATTATAGCTCACTATGACCTCCAACTCCTGGGTTCACGTGATCCTCCTGCCTCAGCCTCCTCAGTAGCTGGGACTACAGGGGCATGCCAAAACACCCAACAAATTTTTCTACTTTTAGTAGAGACGAAGTCTCACTCTTGCTGAACTCCTGAGCTCAAGCAACCCTCCCGCTCAGCCTCCAAGGGTATAGGATTACAAGTGTGAGCCACTGTGTGGGCCTAAACTTATTTTTGTTAAAAATGATATGAGAGCGCAGTGATAAAAGTGTGAGTTTTTGGCATGGAAAAAAACATGGGCTGTTCGATATGGAAATCTATGAAAGTTGTCTCACAGCATACATATAAAGTAATTTCCATGTGGATCATTGATTTAAATTTAAATAATTGTAAATAATAAAAAATTAAAAGAAATGCTATCTTCTCATCACAGGGCATAAAAGTATTCTAAAACAAAATGCAAAAGCACTAATGGTACATGAGAAAAAATAAGCTAAACTACATTAAACTAACAGCTGTCTATAAAAAACAACAATAAATGAAAATATGATGTGCAGAATAGAATAGTTTAAATATAAATAATTCATTTCCATAATAAGTAAATATAAATATAGTTATATCCACCCATTATCTATTTCTGCCATAAATATACATGTGTATAATACGAATATATATTAAAACTATATTATTTTGTATATATATAAAATTCTTACAAAAATACAGATGACTCAGTAGAAAAATGAGGAAAAGATTTGAACAGTCACTTAATAAAACAGAATGTACAAATGACTAATCATGACACGAAAATGTGTTCATTAGTTATCAAGGAAACACAAACCAAACACACACACGACATGTGACTTCTCTCCCAAAAGAATGGTTGAAATATCATTTAACCGTGGTGGCAATAATGCAATGTAAAAAATAGCTACATAATGTCAGCATCATGCAACAGTAAGCATTTGTTCAGCTCACCAGGTTTCAGGTCAGCTAGTCTAAGATACACTCCAGTGGATAGTTCTGCTGTTTTCCATGTGTCTTTTCTCCTGAGTTGGTAAGGCTAACCTGGCCATATTCTCATGGAAACCACTGAAACACAAGAGAGCAAGTCCAGTGTGGAGCTGGTCTTTCATTGACCAAAGCAATTCACATGGCCCAGTCTAGAATTTTATTGTGGAGAATTATATATACTCCACTCATTGAAATGAATGAAATAGAGTAAATATTTTTTGATTAATATTCTAATCTACAGAACTGATGACAATATTAAGTATTAGTGAGCATGTGAACCTGGAACTCTCACGATGATGGTGGAAATATAAATTGATGTAGCCACTTCGTATAGCTATTTGGCACTATCTGAAAAAGATAAACTAAATTATATTTTTGACCCTATAATTCTATCTTAGTTATACACCAAACAAAAATACATATATATGTTCACCAAAAGATGTGCATATAAAATCATGTAAATAATAATTATATGTAATAGCTGCAGTGTAATAAGTAAATAAATTGCCATCTATGCATATCACGGAATAGTATCAAACTATGAGAATAAATGAACTATTGCCTCATGAGCATCACTGATGAATCTTTACCATTTTCTGCATGAATGTTATACTTCATTAAAATATTAAAATGAAAGGCAAGGGAGGAATAAACATAAATTTTGTGATAATAATTAAAGGAGGCTTTGGATGGTAATATGGAGAAGCACAAAAGATGATGACAAAGTTCCAGTTAAGTTGGGTTGTGGAATTATGGATGTTTATTTTGTTTTCTTTTTTTTTTTTTTATTTCAGTATATTATGGGGGTACAGATGTTTAGGTTACGTATGTTGCCCTTCTCCCTCCCCGCCCCCCGCCAAGTCCGAGTTTCAAATATGTCCATCCTTCCGGTGGTGTGCATTGCACTCTTTGTTTATGCAAATACCCGTCCCCTCCTCCCTCTTCCCCCTTCCCCCTCCCCCTCCCGCCTCCCCCCTGCCCAACATCCAATAGGTGTTATTCTTATATGTGCATGTATGTGTTGATCAGTGTTTTCTTTTTACTATGTAGATATGTGTGTACCAACTATTGTCATACCAATATTACATAACAGTCAATCATTAATGATGGTAAAATAATTACAGAATAAAAAAGTAAGAGAAAGCATTTCATATTTGTCACAGAGTAGGTTTTAAAATATTTGTGTAATGATTAAACATGCTTAATTCATTTCAACATATCTTTTATATGTTTTTATGAAAATAGATCATATGTTTTAATAAACACAGAATCATATTACGATTAAAATTTTATAACTTGTTTTTTAGTTGTTTCACACTAAATTCTAAATATCAATTTTTTAAAACTTTTTGTTGACCTTGCCACAAACAAATATAGTCATATGGGTAGGTTGTATTTCATTTACCAATCTTCTAATGAGGAAGAACACAAATAATGATGCAATAAGTTGAAAGCCTTCTTTATAGATGCCTATATTTTCCCCACTTATGTGGCTATGTTTGTTATGTTAATTCCTAAATGTTTGGCCATAAATAATGGTCCTTCAAAATGATATAGCAATTTAGTTCATATTCCATCAACATCATATGAAAGAGCCTTTTACTACATGCCAACAATAATTTTAATTATTTTTTGCTATCTAATATAAATATATATATCCATTGCTGTATAAAATTAGGTAGATAGGCATATGGTTTTTAAAGTATCTTTAACCTCTTATTGAAGTTGACCATTTGTTCAGAATTCATTTTGTTTTTATTTTCTTGCTCTCATTTTATTTCGGATGTTCCTTTTTTACTGAATGATTCATTAATGTTCCTTTTATAATAAAAATAATTTGCATTTTATATCTTTTATTCATAGCACTAGCTTTTGAATTTATCTTCCTGAATTTATTTATGATGATTTGATTTCAATATAAGGCTCTATAACTTTTGGAATTTTTGTCATTATTCCATAATCTGAATATTCGTCCATAATTTATTTTGCAGTTGCCTTTTTTTGTTTCAAAATTTATTTCAGCTGGAATTATTTTTGGTATAGGGAGTGAGAAATCCAGCTTCATTTTATTTCCAAATGGCTAGGCAGTTATACTGACAACATGTATTGAATAAAACATCTGTGTTTCCATTAATTTTAATGGTTTTATCATATGTTACTATATATCTTTTATATTCAAAATATTTATTTTAACATAGTTTTAAATATACCATCGTTACAAACTTATTCTTTTTTTTTTTTTTTTTTTGGAAGATTATAGCAACATTCAATCCGTTTCAGGCAAAAAATTAAGCCAGTTTTGAAAAATAATTAGCTGCACATCATTCTATTCAATACATACTTTCATTTCCCCACCTTTTATATATTCCTGCACTTTGAAATCCTTCACGTGTGTGTAAAGAGTTTGGTGGCAACACACAAACATCTAATGTTGGAACAAAAATCACAGACTCATAATACATTTTGCAAGAGCTCAGAAAATATTTTTTGAACTTTATTTTAGGTTTACTTTTTATTTGCATTCTATGTATGTAGGAAATAAGGCTTCATTAGAAATATAAATATAATTATCTTTTCTTACATATTTTTTTCATATAATACCTGAAAATAGTCTTGAGTTCATTTCAAGAAATGCTTATAGCAAACCCAGACAACAATACCTATTCACCAATGTAAAAATCACTTTGAAATCTTGTGTTCTTGCTATATAATAATTATTATTTTCCTTTGCTTTTAACCATAGTCAGATTGGGAAAAACTCATATATTAGGAAATAGGGAAATTAAGGGAGATTATATAGTATGTATCAGTAAATGGGCTGAAATGTTTTTTGATTGAATCTTTCTTTATAAGTATGATTTGGAATTTCAATAAAGGCATATTGCAAATGCCACCCAGTACATTCAGCAAATGTTACCTTCTATCACAGAATGCAACTCAGACTCTAAATGTGATTTGAGTAGAAAAGGAGCCATGAGGAAATAGCTCGTAAATGACACTTTAGCTTTTCAGTGTTGATTGATTTTGATACTGAATTTGAGAACAATATTGCTGCATTGGTAAACCAAGTTTACTTCTAGTTTTATATAAGCATGAAGTGTTTTCCTTTAACATTCAAGAAATTATTGCTTTCTCCACTAAAGTCTATATTTCATTTTTGCGCTATAATAGGTTTTAAAACTTTGGATAAGCAACCCTGAAACTCTAACTGTTCCTGTGGGCATTCCTTGCATTTCCATGAAATCAACTTTGCAATGAAACTTCTTCAAGAATGCTTTAGCTGGAGGTTCTCTCTCCTTTTCCTGAACTATGTGTTGTTATATGATTGCTCACTGCCCTCACCATCAAAGATATGGAGGCAGGAAAATCCACTGGAGCTTTCTTTTGCATTTGCTTCTCAGCTCTATTATTGAGTCTTTGTAATAACAAAGAATCATATCTGCAAAATTCACATAATAACAAAGTTTTCAGATGGCAATTTTTATCAAAAGCAAGAGATTCAGTAAATAAAAAAATAAATTGTGTAAATTTATATACTCTATACCCAGCATAAAACCAGATCATCTCCACAGATCTTCATTTATGATTTTTGTTCATTAACATTCTGCTATCATAACATTCAGAGCAAATAAATTGTGGTTTTTATTTTTGAAATACCACTGAGAATTAGCACAAATCAGAAGCATTGGATTTTCCTAATCTAAGTTTTAGTAATGATTCAATGACCTTGTCCATCCTTAGGTTATTAAGATAACTATTATGAGATTGACATATTGGAAGATGCTATGGTATGGATAGCTTGGGTAGGAGACCCGGCGATGCCACTTAAGGGACACAATCAGATAGTTTGATAAACTCTCCTTAGAAAGACCCCTGGGCTTCCAATTGTTATAAGCAACTGCCTGCATTACACTTTTAATTATTACCGTCCATTTATTACCATTCCCTCATTTCCTACCATCTCTTAGGAAGTATTTTCCCATTTAAAGCTGCCTTTGTTATCTATGTTAGCTTGATTTTTAAAAAATAAATAAATAAATATTACTGAAGGTGTGGTGAAAAATATTATGTGACTTACTTCACAATCACTATGTTATCATCTCTAGATAGGACTCACTGTGTCTATCAGGCAAAACAAGGAACAAAAGGCCCTGCATTGGGAAGGGAAATCTGCTTTAATAAGTCTTTTGATTCCAGTGTTAATCTTATCTGGAAACATCCTCAAACACACACTCAAATAATGTTTAACTAAATATCTGGGCACCCATAACCCAGTCAAGTTGACATATAAAATTAACCACTATAACAAGGAAAGAAGAAGATGCACTGTCCAGGGACCTCAGGTCTTGAAGAAGGTGAGTTCCCTGGTTTTGCTTTATTTCTTTCATACATCCTGCAAAGGTGCTCGAGTGGCCTTTTACCTGGAACCACTAAAAAGCATACACACACCTACACACAGAAAAAATACTACAAAACACATACACATACACGTGCACACGCACACACACACACACAAAACACCAATATAATCCTGTTACCTCTAGTTAAAAAGCCACGAAAAGAGTGGCCTGACAGAAGAGAAAATCATACACAGACTGAACTTCACCCCCTCATTTTTTTCAGTAGGGTTGAGCAAGGAAATAACCTTTCATTTTACTACCACCCCTCAGAATCAGGAGGTAGCATTCAGATTCCCCTACTTATTAGTGTTAGTGGGGCCCGTAGGAGAGCTTATCTCCACCGCTCACTCAGAAAAAGGAGGCAGCACTGAGATTCCCCTTTAGGGCCGTTGTCAGTGTACCAAGTGTTGAGATTGTTTTCTATTGTTTCCTTATTGCCATTCCCACATTTTTATATATTTGTTATGGCAGCATCCACTTCCAGGGACTAAATTTGTATTCATTTCTTATTCCTGAATGATAAATTTCCCCAAATTTAGTAGATTAAACAACATTCATGTATTAACTCAGTTCTGGAGGACAGAAGTCTGGGTGACTCAAGTGAGTTCTAGTCTAAGGAGCTCACAGGGCTAAAAATCAAGGTATTGGCCAGAATGGGTTCTTATCTGGAAAACAATCCACTTTCTATTGGAAGAATTTATTTCTGTGTGGCTATGGGAATGAGGTCCCCATTTCCTTGTAAGCTACTAGTTAGGGGTTGCATTCAGTTCCTAGAGGCTTCTCTATTGTCCTTGAATGCTGCCCTTCTATCTCTAAAGCCAAGACAGATGCATGCAATCATTTTGCTCTATTTCTGACTTCCCGTTCTGCTACCAGATAAAAGAAATCTAACTGCTTTTAAAGGGTTCATGTAATTAGACTAGGCCCACCAAGATGATTTCCTTTGTCATTAACTCAGTGTCAACTGATTAGCAACCTTAATTATACATGAAAAATACATTTTGCCATGTAACATAACATAATCATGGGCAAGATGTCTCATTATACTATGGTCATAGGGATTAAGGAGGAAAATCTTGGAGGGGGGCAATTTTAAAATTTGCCTACCACGGGCATTGTTCTTTTATCCCCCACTTGACATAAAGAGGCGATTCTCTAATTCTACTAGCGGGGTAGCATCAATGTGCCCAGAGAGTTGATTTTTAATCCTTTGCATAGCAGAAGCAGAGTGAGCTCTCATTTACCTGCAAGGATAGTGTTGTGGGGGGCCAGTAGGAAGCAGAGCCTACAACTCTACTCAGCAGCAATGAGACTTCACCAGCTGGTAGAAAGTGAACTAGTCAATACTTCACTTACCTCGTCCTGGTGTGAGGGGGCCTGGTGGGGACCTGAGCCCCACCCGCTCCCAGAAGCCACAAGAGTGAGAAAGGCCCTGTGATGTGGGGCTCGTCAGAACTCTGCTCAGTAGGACCTGCCTGGGAGCTGATCCTTCACTGCCGCCCAGCAACAATGAGGCGGACAAGATGGCGGGATGTGGAGTTGGTCTATACTCAACTCCCACACCTCCCTGATATAAGTGGGACCCAGGGGAAAGCTGAGCTTCCACCCCTGCTATGCACCAATGAGATGGTATGAGTTGGTCCTTTACTTCTGTCCTCATCGATGTCATTGTCTCAAGGAGGAGCTGAGATTGCAACCCATTTGGAGGAACATGGTAATGTGAATTCAAGTTCAGCATCCACCAGGAATGTGTCAGCAAGTCCCAGGGAAAATTTAACTTTTACTCCACCTGTCTAAACAAAGCAGTATGAGTTAATGCTCCAGCTTTGCTGGGGTGATATCAGTGGGGCCCAACGGTGAGCTGAACATACACCCCCACTGGAATCTACACACTGCACCTGAATAGGGTTAACTACATACTAAAAACAACATTGTGTAAGCTCCAGAGTCTCCTAATACCCAAAATATCCACAATACAATCAAAAGTCACTCATCATACCAAAAACCAAGACAATCACAAATTTTATAAGAAAATGCAATCGAGATACACCCACTTTGAAATGACCGAGATGTTGTAATAACTTGATAAGAAAAAAAATAGATCAACAATCCCTGGCTTAAGAATGCAACCCCAAATAAGAACTTTCTGGCATCTATACCAAAAAGGGATCTGAACGAGGTACATGTCATTTATCTTGTTGAGGTAATTATATTAAACATACGTCTGTACAAAAAGGTTATCGAGAACAAAATGGTTAGCCTTAGAGTAGTCTGATTTCTAAAAGCAGCAATTCTTCTCTCACGCACATTGCTATTGCCACATTGCTGCATTGCTACTTCTCTGCAATGTGGCACTAGAAGTGCCACTGTCTGATGGGTTGTCTCCATGGTGAAATGAAATATAAAGAATCTTCAATGTGCATTCAATGTATCTCTTAAACCCAGAGATTTTAAACTTTTTTCTCATTAAACCACTTTTGTTAAAAATATCTATTATTGTGATTAATATTGATTTTGATATAATTACATTTACATGATGTTCATGGCATTAAAAGTGGTCCATAGCATTGACATTTTTGGTGGTAGTTGACCACCAATTTTCTATGATAAAAGGAAAGAGCTTATTCAAAATATTTATTGAATATATATAAGCAAGTAAGAAATAAATGAAACTATGTAGCCAATCTAAAACTAGTAGGAATTTGCTTTGTTTGAAAGTATAAGAATTGCTAGCTCCATTCTTTCCTAACTAACATACAAATAATTCCTGTTGATAGAGCCCTAAATAAATAAGCATGTGCTAGATCAATCTCAATCATTGCACAGATGATATTGCCTTTATTTTTTTTACCAAAGTTTTATTAGGTAAAAGAAAGGGTAACAATGGCCTAAAATAAACTAATTAGACTGGAAGTATGACTGTTTCTTGAATAGAATGTTAGACTAAGAAAATTGTAAAAGAAGGAGCTAGTGTGAGTTTTTAGGTGAGAGTTAAAAGACTAATGGCTTTGTGTTTTGGAGAATTAGTGAGTATCTTTTGAACATGAGATAGATTATGTTTGGGGAAAAATCTCTGTTATAATCTTTCTTTTGATGTGTTTTTCTTTGAAAAGATGTATTTGCTTGGGATGCAAATTGAGGACAGAAGGCATACTTCTTTTTCCTTTAAGAAAGGGATCATCACCAAAGCACAAGCATGCATTTAACTTTTTAGTTAAATTGCTTTATCTACTTCTTTGGGGTAATTGTTTTTATAGTAGTTCATGTTGTTCTAATAAAATGACCTGGATTGGCATTACCATTTTCAGGTGAGATTCTTGAGATTGGATTTCCAGGCTATTTAGCACTGAATAATTTCCAACTATAGTTCTAATCTATTTAGACTTATGAAGTCTTAAATTACCATCTAGGTATAAATGAGCAAACATTTCATTAAAAAATGAATAGTTTTATGACAATACCTTTCCTTGGAAAATGGAGCCACCTGAGCTTTTCTAATAGCTGGTGACATCCATTAGTGGTTTTCTCTGAGATTGAAAACATTTTCCATCTGTTCATACACACTCATTACAAAGTAGTTAAGAGCCTGTGGGATCACAAAGGCACATTTTGGCAAATTACAAAATATCAAAATGAGTTATTGAAGAGACAGCAATGACTGTATAATAAGCTGCTCAAACCTGCAATTGTCTGGTTTTGTGTAAGAAAAAACATCTGTGTGTTAAAATTTAGTTTACCTTTTAATACTTGGAACTCTTCTCTTTGATGGTATTCATTCCTGTGCTTATGACCTAAATTCTTCTTTCCGAGGAAATGTGTAATTTTGTCAATTTTCACAAATAAAGACTTTCTTTTTCAGTCTTTAGGAGCAAACTGAAAAAATGGACTTACAGGCAGTAGAGGATTCAGCTGAGCATAGGGAAGATCTCAATGGTCAATCTATGAAGCATTGGAAAAGCAGGCAATGGGGTTATACAGAATCTTCTGGGGACCTTGGAGATGAAACTGTATAAATCCTAAAGACAGTCACTTAGCATTAGCATTCCTCCATTAGCAAGGAGGAAAGTTCTTTGAACAGATGATCTTTAACAAATATTTCAATGATTTCTTTTTCTGCCCTTATCCCAATAACACATTAGTTATGAACATGTCACTTATGTGTCATCTAGAAGTTGTGATCTGATGGAATGTGAAATGGGCCAGCTGAAGTTCAACCAAAGGTGCAGAATAGAGCATAGCAATAGCGATCTCTGCCATACTAAAGAAGTCAGGTCTTGGATGGTGACAATATGAGAACTGAAATGAAGCAAAATCAATAAAAATCATGACTTCAAAAAGCAAACCTTATTTACTTTGCAGGTTTTCCCAAGACATATCTGCAAATATATACATAGGTACAAAACTCTAGCTATTTCCTCTTTAAAAAACACTTTTTTTGAATTGATACATAGTTTTTAGAACTATGTTATATTTATATTAATGATATTTGTATTTATTTTATATTGATATTATTCGGGGAAAGAACAATTAAAACTTGATAGATGTTTTGGGACTTAGATAAGAACCATTCTCACTGGTGTTAGGTAATATCTCATTGTGGTTTTGATTTGCATTTCCCTTATGAATAGAGATGTTGAGCATTTTTTCATGTGTTTGTTGGTCATTCATCTATCTTCATTTGAAAAGTTTCTGTTCATGTCTTTTGCCCACCTTTTAATGGGGTTGTTTGATTTTTTTCTTACTGATTTTCTTGAATACTTTGTAGATTCTGGTTGTCAGCCCATTAGCAAATACATATATATAGCATGCAAATATTTTCTCCCACTCTATAGGTTGTCTTTTTGCTTTATTGATTGTGACTTTGGCTGTGTAGAAGCTTTTTAATTATATCGGATCTAGCAGCACAATTCACAATCACAAAGATGTGGAAACAACCCAAGTGCCCACCGATACACGAGTGGATTAATGAAATGTAGTATATGTATACCATGGAGTACTACTCAGCCATAAAAAAATGGTGATCTGGTATCTTTTGTAACAACCTGGATGGAACTGGAGACCATTCTTCTAAGTGAAGTATTATAATAATGAAGAAACGAACACCACAAATACTCAAAACTGAATTGGAACTAATCGATCAACACTTATGTGCACATATGGAATTAAAACTCAACAGAAATCAAGCAGGTGGGAGTGGGGAGGAGGGGATGGGTAAAATCATCCCTAACAAGTACAATGCACACTATCTGGGTGAAGGGCATACCTATAACTCTGACTCAAAGTGCACAAAAGCAAATTATGTAACCAAAACTTGTGTACCCCAGTATTATTCTGAAGTAAAATTTAAAAAAATGATAGATGAAAGAAATCTTATTTCAGACTGTATCTCCCCTTAAGCATTTTTACTACAACTCATAATGTATAAAATAATTTGATATTAAGAGAGAATATATTAATTTTATTATTAAAGAATCAGAAAGAAAGGAAGAAGGAAGAAGCAAAGAAAGAAGAGAGAGAGCGAGGGGGATAAAAGGGTAGGAGAAAGAGAGGCAGGAAGAGGAAAAAAACAAGCTTACATATGATATTATAATACCATTGTCTCTATAATTCACTATTTAACATCATGCCACATTCAAAATTTGATCCCCACCATTTTTTCAGATGTTTGTAGAGAAACAAATCAAAATGTAACAAGAAGAATGACAAAAGATTTCAGTAGCACTTCTCCATGTTTGGTAGTCTTGGACAACAAGGCCATTTCAAATCCAGGTCTTACCAATGATAACAAACAAGCATTCATTTTATAATTTTTACAACACTTGGATTTTTGTTTGCCAGCAAATTACATTTTAGTGCTCTTTAATTTTTATAGAATTAGTTCAAATTATCTGTGAGAGAAGTAATAATTCTGCTGTATCAAAAATACTCCTTAAGAAAACAGAAAGTCAAAACACTACAGTCGAATACGTTAGAACTCTCACCATAAACTATTCAAAAGTTTTGATATATATAAGGAGTGTTGATTCATGAAAGTATCAATATATTCTTCTTTATTTCAAGATTCTTTTCTTTTTCTACATTAAATATGTGGAAAACTCATAATGCAGTATCTAATGTATTTTTCCACCACCTTGTTTTCCATAACATTATTGAACCATTAATAGAAAAAAGAAAGAAACTGGCTTGATCCCTCATTAATGTTTCAATGGTTGGGTTATACAGTGAGTCTACTCTAGATGGTATAGTCTTGGAATAAGGCATCTTCCTCACTCACTTGGAGAGCACTGTGGGACTTATTTGCTCTCCATACAACTGTAAATAAAAAGAAATGTTTTCTGATGAAATCTGCTATGAAAATTTTCAGGAAGATTAATCTCTGAAACTTGAGGATGTTTTCAATAAAACTTAAAAACAATTAGTAAACACAGGTAAGACTGCTGTAGGCTAAAATGGAGATTCCAGCCCCAAATACAATGCTGGATACAACCTTACCCCAGTCTATGGTAAATGCCTTGTGAATTTTTGTAATACTAATATTAACATTAACTCTTATCCAGTGAAAGACAGCTCATTCTCACTCAAGATGTATAATTCCAAATGCTATAAACTTGTACTTTGAGACCATATTTCTTTGCATATTTTGTATTTTATAATAGATTTTACTTCAAATTGAATTTAGCAGTAATGTTGCAAAAATCAGTATAATCATAAATTTTGCCTTTATCAGCTGTGATGACAAATGCAGTCTATATGCCAAAGGCTTAACTAAAATTGAGCTGAGCTTGATGGGAGTGAGGCAGGGGCCTAACAAGAATGAAGTTAGCAAGCCAAAAAAGAAATTCAAACCACTTTTATCTCCCCATTCTATTCTCTGCTTATTTGGTTTTCATCAGAATCTGCTAGAGAATTCTAAGCATATTTGCTGCAGGCAGATGCTAGTGTTGTCTTAGCTTATTGGAACAAGAAACAGTAGGAGGTATGGATTAAGGACAGCTATTGATAAACGGGAGTGGGTTGGATGAATTTTTAGCAGGCTAAATATATATATCGCAGACCTAGTGTCTTTAAGCATCATTTTAAAGCTACAGTGCATATCTGACAATGTTAATGAACAAAAGAGAGTAAACATTCAAGATAATTAAAGTGAATGGTACACTTTAACAGAATACACGTTAGCCAAAGTTTTCTGATATTGGACTAGCTTTGTTGATGCTGCATAAGTATACATTAAAATATGTTATTTTTTTCTATGCTGAAATAAGTGCTCTTAAATAAAACCAGTTATCTTTTGGATTTTCTATTGAAACACTACAGTTTCACTTTTAATGTTCTTCAAGGTACAGTGGTACAGAAGCACATTCCTGAAATGTAGAGAAATAGATTCACAGATTAAAAACAACCCTAGTAAAGAATTGATATTAAATATCTACTATTTGTTAACATAAAGTAGAAAATATTCTGAGTTTGGAGTTTAAAGACCAGGTCCAGGCTTCATTATTTACTGTTTATAGGAATTCAGAAAAATAAATTAAATTCTTCGTATTGAAATTTGGGCATTTCAATACTTACTGCATGTAGTGGCTGGGAAAATGATAATATCTCCTATTATTGCTTAGGTCACTAGTAATTATTTTATTCAGGGGATCATGAATGTTGCCTTTCAAAATTAATATAAATAAAGTATTTGTGATTGAAGATGACTATGTCTGTTTACCTGATTTTTTTTCCTTAAGTTGGGCAAAATAACAAAGTACAGTTAATAAGGAAACCTTTAAAAACCTATTGTTTGTGTCATACCAAAGAGCAGAATTGCAGCATGGTCTTTTACAGGAAACAGAAAGCCTATGAACACTTCAGGGCAGAGGACAGAACGGTGCAGCCACAATGTAGCAGTAATGTCAGGAAAATTAGCATTTTTGATGAGGTAGAAGGAAAGTATCAACTATGAAGGAAAAGAAACATATTCTAATATAATTAAAAAAATAAATGTGATAAGCAACAAACTCCTTTTTAAAAATCGTCAACATATTGAACTTCAGATTTTAAAATTCATCTCTAATTGTTCATCCCTACTTGTGATAAAACAGAGACATTATGGGTACTTCAGAAAAAAAAAAAGATTTTCTAATAAGATTTTTTGTTACATTTTCTCTCAGCAGCAATAAAAATAGTACCAGTTATTACCATTTAATGGATGAATGAAGGTATTAATTAAATGGAAACCTCTATTATTTGGATGCTTGCTTTCATGTACCCATTCATTTAATCAACAAAAATATTGCACACCAACCCTATGTAACATAACCTTAGCTAATATAGTTATAAAAACAACCAAAAAGCTGTGAAAACTAAATCAATTGAGAATCCACTAATTCTCTTCTTGTTCATATTATGTTTCAATAAAGGTAAGTTCATTACATGGTTTAGAGAACGTGCTGGACCCACAAATCACATGGGATATTCCAAGACTGGAGGGGTTATTATAAAAGGAAAAAGACCAAATTATAAATGCTTTTGTTACATGAAAAAGTGATTTTGAGAATCTTTTAGGTGTATCTTGGTCATTGCTAACAAAATATGGAATTCTCTATCTGCTTCTTTTTTTAAAAAAGATAAATTTAGAATCTGGGTAAGGTGGTTCATGCCTGTACACCCAGCTACTCAGAAGGCTGAGGTTGGAGGATTGCTGGAGCCCACGAATTTGAGGCTGCAGTGAGCTATAATCATACCGCTGCACTCCAGCCTGGGTGACACAGTGAGAGCCCATCTCTAAAAGAAACAACAACAACAACAACAACCCCAGAAATTTAGTACTAATGAACACAAGAATCAAATGTTGAGATATAATAAGTTAAGGGAAAGAAAAAGGAGTTTGAATTCAGCAGACCAGGTCCCAGTCTGGGTTTTACCACAGAAAAAGATTATTTTGACACTTGTTAAAATGATTAAGACAGAATTTATTCAAAATTATTATGATAGGTGTCAAGACTCTAATAATAGGGGTGAGAGATCAGGTTCAATTACAAATACAACAAGGAAAAGTAAAGATTTATAGCCAAGGATTTAGATATTTATAGCCAAGGAGCAGATTCAGGTATCAGTAGATGGAAAAATCACTAAGAGGAGACATCAAGCGTAGGGAGAATTCTTGCTAATTGGATTTAGGATTCTTACTGAAGGGAAGCCTAGGACTTGCACGTCAAAAGTGGGGAATGAGGAATTTGATCAGTTATGGAAGATGGGGGATTCTCTCTAAACTAGCTTAGCAGGATTCTTGCTAAAAATTAAACTCTGTAGGCCCAGCAAGTACTGGGCCCAAGTTCAAGGCCAAGTCAAGAAGAGGGTCAGAGAAGTCTGACTAACATTTGGTCTGGGAGAGAGTCTTTGTGACCACTTATCAGTTGGGTGACCTTATTAATTTGCCTAAACCTTTAAAGCTTCAAATTCCATAGCAGTGAAACTGGGGTGATATGGACCTCACCGGGTCATGATAGAGCAAAATTTTCTCGGGGGCCTGTGTTGGCATGCTAATCAGGATAGGTATGCAGCTTTCTCAAACTTGGATTTCCCAGATTCTTAGATTGAATTTGAGCCAAGAAAAGTGAGATTCTTTTGGCCACAGGCTCTTCTTCCACAAAAATTTCAGCAAAACGTTTTCTACCCTCTGGCTTTGGCATTTACAATTGCTAATATTTTCACAGATAGAAAACCAACAAGATATTTTGAACTCCAGGGGCTTAGTATAGCTCCCAGATGCCCAAAGGTAAAGGCAATACTTAGTTTCCTACTGAATGGGAAAAGAAAACAAGATTACATTAAGAAAAAAAAAATTTCTTTTTTATCCCCTTCAGGCATCCTATTTCATCTTACCTTCATGAGTCTTTAAATGATTCTAAACATTAAGTGATACTGAGAGAAGTATGATGTTAGGGTTCAAGGTAAGGCTTGCCTTACATGATCAATGTCAAAATAAAGTAGGGTTAAGGGAGAGAAACGGTAAGTACAATCCTTTGTTCCACCTCCTGGTTGTTGTTAATAGAAACTCTCATTAGACCCTTCTTGCACAGAGAGAAATTAGTGTTAAAAAATACTAATTTTTTTCTTAGGATGTCATGTACTATATTTTAAAATGTCATTTTTTCCTCAATTACGATGCCTGGACTGGATGCTTTGAAGCTTACTTTGCAGAACATGAAATGAGGACGGGTAGGTCTCAAAGCATGCTACTTTTTAGGACAGAAGTCTATATTATCTTTTATTTACATGGGGACTTAAATCTACATTACCTTATTCTTACACAGTAATAAATGTGAATTTTTAGCACTTTGCAAAATTTAAGACATTTTGTAAATGAGTGACAGAGTTTATCTATGAGAAGGAAAAGTTTGGGGAATATTGTTTTTCTTAACTTTATGTAACTTTTTCTCATTTACACCAGTTTTTACATGTGAAAAGTTGTTAGTCAAATGATGGTTTTGTGAGTTTGAATGTTATTTTTAGGTATGAATATTAAAAGCAGAGAATATTAAAATATAATTTTTCAAAAAGATGTCCTCAATATCTGTCAGGTTGAGAGAGAATGAAATTCTAGTAAGTGGAGAAATCTTATGGTCCCTTCTAGATCCAATTTTTCAGGTCCATCAAAGATGCTATCCTTCTTTCTAAATTTTCACAACATTGCTCACACTTACAATTTTTTTCAAATACTGATTCTCTTGTTCCTAAAATATTTATGATAGAAAATAATAAGAAAAATTACCACTCATTGAATAATGACCATGTTTTAGACATAGCTTTCAATGTCTTGCACATGACATTCATTTTCCCCCAATTTCCCCCAATTTATATGATAGCTAATATTCTTTATATCTTACAGACATGAAAATTTCAGCTTATTTCAGATGAGAAACTTACCAGAGGCTACACAACAGCGAGGTGACAAAGCTTTTAACTCATGTCTGGGTCACTTGGGTTCTATCATGTAAAACAGGCTTCACAGCTATAACTCTATTGTAGATTCTGTTGACCAAATTATTAACTACCTGATGAAATAACTCATAGCTTTACCCTTGACATGTTTTCCTTTTTGTTTTTTGGTTCTTCTGGAGGGGTTAGTTACTAAGTGAAGCAAGTAAATGGCTTCGGGCAGAAAAAGAAAAGAAGCTGGTGTCTTTTTAGGATCTGCTATATCCCTAGCATATCAGTAGCTTCCCAGTAAACATTTGTGTAATAAATGTTTGATTATTCACTTGCAATAGTGATTTAAAGGGTGGAAATGTTGAGAGATGGAGGAAGCACCATGTCTTGGGTTTAAAATTTAAAATAGGTTCTTAACAGTCAATTGTATGGTAGCAAGATTTTATTCTAAAAAAATGTATTTTAATAGTCTGAGAGGCAATGAAGTTAAGATAATCTTGATTTGTGTAAATCGGTCCACTAGGGAGACTGTTAGCATTTGGGGTCCCCAAGCTCTCTGCTCTGGGCACGTTGAAGGGAACCTGAGAATTAGTAGCTTGGGAGATCATATTATCCCAAATGCGAGGATCTTACTCAACATTGTACTTCCAGCCCCTTACAGCTTGATTAGGCACAAATGTGAAGCACAAAACTTCAGTTCAGGAAAAATGGAAATCAGTGGAGAGAAGGTCTGAGCTTAGCATGCAGCCTTAATAGTAAAGCTCCTGTCCCATTTCCTGGGGAGAAAATTACGTAAACTCCTCACAGAAAGAGAAGTAAACCTTACCTTGTGAGGCCAAAGGAACGTGTGTCAGTTAGGGTTTCCAACGGCAACTGAAAAGAAGATAGTTGTTCTTTTGCCAACAGGGGTGGGGTAACTTTTACTAATTGTTATTATAGAATTCCTATCATGTTCCAAGTGTTCCATATTTATTATTTCTAATCTACTAGCAAAATACCAAGGTCGTGTCTCTTTTTATTCATAAAAGGAAACTAAAACCAATAGGCCAAGTAACTTGCCCATCGCCAGACAGAGATGTGATTAATATCTGTGCTTGTTTCGTTTTGAAACCTTTGTGCTTTACATTACAGCAGCACGATGCCTGTGAAATATATAACTCGTGGTGGAAGCAATCCTAGTTTATTGATTGCCTCAGATACCGGAGGGTATCTTTCCACTGCTGAACGAAATCCTACAGCCTGAGGACTACTTAGGATTTTTTTAAACATTTAATAAATAGTTGCATTTAATAAATACTTTTTTGGGACATTCTATAACTGTGATAGGCATATTTCCTTAAATAAGTTGTTCTTGATATTGAGAGAAGAAAAGGTACATTCTGGCATCACAAGTAGCCACTTGTAAAGACTGGTAGAATTGAAACTTCAATGGAGAATTGAAAATAACCAAATAAAAGCTTCATTGGTTTAAGTTGGGATACTTGATTTTTTTTCCTGAGGTCTGAGTTAGCCTGTGGCCATCACAGATTACATTAAATAGGGTCATCAACTGTCTTTTTTTTGGTTCCTTTTCTCTGACTTTATAAATTCTATTGCATAAATCTCACTAAAGGAAATATGAAAAACCTTCAGGCTTTGAAAATACCATTCAAGTATGTAATAAAGCATGCAGTAAAGACCATTTTTAGATGCTAAGGTTTAAGACACTACCAATGATGCATAACTCAAACATGGGAAATAGTATAAAAGGAAAAAAAAGGACATTGTATTTTAAAATATATTTTTAAAAAGCACTGGAATCTAGTTTATTAGCCCCTGCAAAATAACTCATGATTTTATCTTGCTCTTTCTGAATGATTGAAAATTTATCTCAGAGTTTTACCTTTGTTTCCAAGTTAGTTGCTTTTCTTCCAAGGACATGTAAGTAATTTGCAGGCACTCAAGAAAAGAAGAAAAGAAACAGATATGTGTATCCTTACACAGCCGTATGATTTAAGAAAACCAATTATTCAATTTAAAACTAAATGTTACCTCATTTTTCACCCGAAAAAAGCTTACAAATCTGTAATAATAATGTATATAAGAAAAAATAATTAATACTTTATTGCTGCTTGAGTTCTTACCAGTAGCAAATTCAAATATAAACTATCTTAAAATATTAACACAATTGCTTGGTAACCTTGTGAAATTGAGTGAGACTTATATTTTAAGTTTATTTATGAGACAGTATAATACAATCCATGATTTTCATCACCGCTCTAGACCTACTAATCCTAACCATTGGGAAGATAATTGAAGGAGTCCGCTACCCATCAATGACTTGGAATTTCCAGCGTACACTGGGAATAGCACTGGCATGAACAGCATTTTCTTGTTGTACTTCCCAACTGGAAAAGATAATCAAAGGAGAATTTCACTCATAAAATGTCACCATAAAGACTGGTCTTGGGAGTGAACAGTTTAACTCTGAGTTGTCTCATTGGCTCTAAGACAGTTCCTGGAGGCTTTCTGTGGCCTACACATCAAAATGCCATCAAATTGTTCTGTGAAATAAATAGAGTGCAATTCTGCTCATATAAGATGTATAAAAGTTAGTAATAGGCTCATAACCTTTTCGTTCTCAAATACAAAATGATACATGTTGGCCGGGCGCGGTGGCTCACGCCTGTAATCCTAGCACTCTGGGAGGCCCAGGCGGGCGGATTGTTTGAGCTCAGGAGTTCAAGACCAGCCTGAGCAAGAGCGAGACCCCGTCTCTACCAAAAATAGAAAGAAATTAATTG
>NW_012140747.1:3946012-3965486 GCF_000956105.1 Propithecus coquereli | reverse complement strand
AACACAGTGAGACTCTGTCTCAAAAAAAAAAAAAAAAAAAAGATACATGTTAAAAATATATTCAGTGTGTTAAAGAGGAAACCTGTAAATGAAAAAACTGGTACAGAGTGTATCGAG
Source organism: Propithecus coquereli (assembly GCF_000956105.1). Lineage (NCBI taxonomy): Eukaryota > Metazoa > Chordata > Mammalia > Primates > Indriidae > Propithecus > Propithecus coquereli. The sequence goes on along the minus strand of NW_012140747.1, from coordinate 3,965,369 downwards.
AAACTTGGTATTCAGAGAACTAGCAAACTAAGATAACAAAACTGATTAATTCCTAAAGAGTAATAAAGTCATAACATTGTTTTTCTATTGGTCAGAAATCACTTCAAACTCTATTGGACAAAATAGGGTCCTTTATTGAATAGTAAACAACAAGGTAAACAAAGATACACTCCTGGTTCATAGCAGGGATTGTATGTTCATAATTGTCTATTAGTTAGCATTTTCCTTTTAGGTAGATCAAGATTTAAGATTCTTCAGCAAAAGAGATCTATCTACCAAGTGCTTTTACACATCCAGGAAACTTTCTTCTAGCTTTATAAAAAAAAGGGATAGAATAACATTGTTGTAGAAAATTTGAATAAAACTCAGTGATGGCCATTGTTGTGTCCCCCGAAACTTAGTGGTTTTTCCTTATATCATATAAAAAAAATCTAAAGGCCAAATAAATCAGTATGTATCAGGCACTTGTTACAAAAAATCCTTTAACTTTTTTTTACAATAATATTTGAGGAAAACCAAAGAACCAACCTGAATGACCCAGAAGCCCTATAGAAAAATGTTATGTATTCGTGAGCATGTTTGTTTTGTTGAAGAAAATATGACATTTCAATATGATACAAGTAATTTATAAATAAACGTATTAGAAGTTTTTCTTCAAAAATTTATTTATAGTTAGTAAATATGTAAAAGATTTGCTATTGAAAATATGAAAAATGCTCAACATCCTCAGTCACCAGAGAAATGCCAATCAAAACTATAATATCATCTCATCCCAGTTATAAGGGCTTTTGTAAAAAAGACAGGCAATGTTGGCCAGGATGTGGAGAAAGGGGAAACCTCCTACATTGTTGGTGGGAATGTAAATTAGGGCAACCACTATGGAAAACAGTATGGAGGTTCCTCTAAACACTGAAAATAGAAATATCGCATGATCCAGAAATCCCACTGCTGGGTATATATACAAAGGGTGAGAATTAGTATATTGAAAAGAAACCTGCACTTTCATGTTTATTGCAGCGCTGTTCACAATAGTCAAGATATGGAATCAACCTAATTGTCCATCAATGGATGAATGGATAAAGAAAATTGGTACATATACAAAATGGAATATTATATAACCACAGAAAAGAATAAATGTTGAATGTTGTTGAATAAATGCTGAATGAGGGATTTCACTAGTAGACAATTTCTCCCCAGCAAAACCAAAATTATGTGAAATGGCAAAACCCATGTTGACATGCAAGTTCACGTTCGGAATGTGAACCAAAAATGAATCTATGATTATGAAATCCTTGAGACACAATTCTTTTTTGCCATTCCTCAACCATTTAGAAATAATGTCGACTAGTATATCACTTTATGCCCAATATCACATGAGCAACATTTTCAGCTGGCTCATTCGGTTAGTAGTACATTATTTACATGGATGTTTAGGAAGGGAGATGGTCTTAGTCCTTTCAGGCTGCTGTAACAAAATATCACAGATTGGGTAATTTATAAAGAACATAAATTTATTTTCTCACAGTTCTGGAGGCTGGAAAGTTCAAGATCAAGGAGCTGGCAGGTTCTGTTGTCTGTGAGGGCTGCTGTCTCCTTCCAAGATTGTGCCTTCTTGCTGCATTCTCCAGAGAGGAGAAATGCTGTGTCTTCAGATGGTGCAAAGCGACAGGGCAGCTTGCTGAGCGCTATGAGACGCTGCTTTTATAAGAACCTTAATCTCCCTCATGAGGAGGGAGGAGCAAGCCCTAATCACCTCTTTAAGGCCCCACCTCTTAATATCATCACATTGGCAACACTTGAATTTTGAAGGAACACATTCAAACCATAGCAGAGATTAACTTCAGGAATAAAATAGAAAAAAATAATACTAAATAGTATTTACACCTTGAAGAGATGAGCATGTTTTGATCATGAAGAATTTGAAGCAAATATGGGATGTTCCAGTAAGGATTCTACAGAAAGCCAGAAGTATGGGCCTGATATTTGCTTAAGAAATGTTGAGTACATATAAGAACGTATTTTAAAATATTGGAAATATGTGGGAAGCTTTCTCTGAGAGAGAATTTTTTTAAGGAATATACTTGGCAAGAGCACCTTCTGGATGGCAGGGAATGAAGAAAAATTAGTCAGAGGGAGATGGTTGAGCTGCAATCCAATCCTCTAGCTTGCCTCTAATGATGGGCCCTGCTGGCCCTGATTGGGAGGTCTAGAGCTGGGATGGTCTTAGAATTACCTCAAGGCGGAACAAGAAGCAGCCTTTACCACTGCATTTATTAATGATTGGTTCCTGGATATCCTGGAAGGAGGCATGGCCTTAGTTCAGGTAGTTCTTCAGATGATGAGGTCTTCAAAGTGGCAAGACAACTGAGAAGCATTTCACAGTAGCTTGGGGAATAAACCTTTCATTCCTGAAGAGGAATCTGGGTGTTACATCACAGCACCAAAACTTTTCCTTTACAATCACACAAATAGTGTATAATTTTCTTAGGTAAATTACTTACGGAGTTGAAGTTAAGTTGATATTACAATATACTCAAATGAAGTTCCTTCTTTCTATTTTATCAAAGGATTATTTTAAGTAGGTTGAAACTAGCATAATTGTGAAATGTTCCAGAAGCTTTTCATTGGCATGCCGTCTTATGCAACAAATTATCAATCGCTATATATAACTTCACTTTAGAAACATATTCTCGACAAGCTTGACCCTGTTGCTGTCTTGGAAGAGAGTTTATTATTCTCTGGCTGTGAACAACAGTATTGGAGTCTGAGAGATTCTGCTTCTAAGGAAAGGTGCCAAACATGTTTCAAGAGAAGTCCATGGCTAAGTAAAGTGACTGACATTTATGTGCTCAGGAAAGAGCTACACGGTCACCCTGACAATTAATCATGAAGTAAAAAGAAGTAGACACTTTTAAAGAGATAATAAGAAGGAATATGTAAAATGGGTCAAAGAAGATTGATATTCCTTTATTTTTTAGATGAACAGTTCTTAATATTTCCTGCTTTAGGTAAAGTTGAAATCATTACTAGATATAAATGTGGTTTTTACTTGTTTACATTTATCATAATCATACCTACCTGACATTATACCTAATTATACCTAATAATGTGTTCTCCTCGTACGTATCTGTGAAAAGTTCTAAAGTCCCTGTCAGGATCACTGATTTGCGATTTTTAATTGAAGTAGCAGTTGAGCCCAGCTTCTTAGTCATATCTGACTATGTTCTCTTTGCTTTACAGGTCTTTTTATTTTTTGAAATATAGTTTTAACTCTTTAAGAACCTGTCTTAACTTCATCAATTCTGTAAAACTCATATTAATATATATTAATAATTTTACTCCTTTCTTAAAGCTTTGCATCAATAGTCTAATATTTAACTCTCTTATGGAAAATTAGTAATATATAGATTATGTGATATATTTGATTATTATTCATTATATATAGTATTAACTGTCTTATATGTCTAATTCTATGTTAGGACATGTCTCCTCAGTTAGATTATAGATTCAACAACAAAATTCATGTCATACATAGTTCCTAGAATGACCAAGAGAACATAGTAAGTTCTGCAACTGGTTGATTGATGATAATATGATTGACAGAAGCATTAAAGTGAGTTGTTCACATGGAAATGGTTTGCTTGAATTCCAACAACTATAAGGACAAACTAGTTTGCTGAAAATAGGCTGCTTTTCCAGCTTCTACTTATTATAAAATTTAATCACATTTGTTTTCCAGATAAGTCTTTTAAGTTGCAGTGTTCAATATTTTTCTCACCGATAGCATCTAGCTGAAAAGCATAAAACAGTTTGACTCTGGAGAAAGAAAATGGAAATTTAAACTTTATGTAAATAACAGCAAAAAATGAAAACCTAAGATTTGGTTATAAGCTGTATCTTTGAATCATCTCATTATATTTCTCGCTATAGGCAGAAATCCCCAGGTGTTTGCTTAAACAAATATGAAATGAGAGGAAAGACAAATTCAATTATTTTCACTCAGCAACTGAAATTAGCATGATGGAAATGCTCAGGAACAGGTATAATTAGAAACAACAGATGTGTTTTTATGTACTGAGTTGTCATGTTGTAATCACAAAAATAATCACAATGTCTTAGGAAGTCATATCATTTTGAGATCACTAAAATTATATATATACATATATATGCCCATTGATGTTAATGTGAAAACAGCAGTAAAATATGGGCTTTTCTGTAAATGGGGTCTTTTCCCCCAGAGAGGCTATTTTAAAGATGTAGATTTTTTTTTTTCCAAAGTAACTTGCCTCTCCGAGGACTATATTCTTCTATGAAGATGATTCTCACCATGATACGCAGCAAGAAGTTTCATAAATGCTACTTCTTACAAAATTATGTTGCCTTTGATGAGGTTCAGGACACAACGTCCTGAAATACTCTAAGAGATTAAAACATGCTACCCTAAAATATGTCATTTAGCATATTAATTACTTTGAGCTAAAAGAAATTGAGAACCAGCTAGTGCAGACAAAGTTCTTTACCTTCCCCTCAACTGCCTAAAATGAAGTGTAAAACTCTCTTTTTGTAAAGGAACTTTATATCTATAAAGAAAATTTTCATTAGCGAAAGCATCTATACCAGGAAGAAAGATACTACGAGAAAATTTTTATCAGTAGAGAAACTTTCATGGGCATAACAAAGCACACAAGAAAGCATTTATCGCGCTCACCACAATATGAAGCAAGAAGTCTCACAAATACTACTCATTACAAAATCATGTTTCCTTCTAGCATGTCGGATGTGCGTGGGTGTGATGGGTATTTGGAAGGGTGCACTACCATTTCATTTTGCTAAACTGAATAATAAGATATCCTAAACCTTTTTATAAAAATAATAGCCGGCCGGGCGCGGTGGCTCACGCCTGTAATCCTAGCTCTCTGGGAGGCTGAAGGCAGGCGGATTGTTTGAGCTCAGGAGTTCGAAACCAGCCTCAGCAAGAGCGAGACCCCGTCTCTACTAAAATTAGAAAGAAATTAATTGGACAACTAAAAATATATAGAAAAAATTAGCCGGGCATGGTGGCGCATGCCTGTAGTCCCAGCTACTTGGGAGGCTGAGGCAGGAGGATTGCTTGAGCCCAGGAGTTTGAGGTTGCTGTGAGCTAGGATGATGCCATGGCACTCTAGCCTGGGCAACACAGTGAAACTCTGTCTCAAAAAAAAAAAAAAAAAATAGCCAATCAAGAACACAAAGAGTTCTAGCTCATAATAAGGATTATTAAAAATTATAGAGATATAATATGTATTTGATTGTGTATTTCATACTAAACAATCCAACTAAGTTTGAAATAAAAAGAAAATATAAGAAACAGACTTCATTAGAATTAATAATTACAATATCTGAAATGTTTGCAGTTTATAGCAGTTTCTATGCAAATTTTTAAATAGAAAAAACATGTTTTCCACCTGAGATTTTTTACATCTCCGTTGTCACATGTATTTCTATCTCAAATGGTTTCTCCCTAAATATTGATATTAATTTCTTTTTAAGAGACTAATAATAACTAATAGTCTAACAAAATAAATTGTCAACAAAATCAAACATGACATGCCACTGATGATAATGGCAGTGAAAGTTGAATGTTATTTCCTCCAAGCAGTGTAACAAAATACAATTTCGCCAAGATGACTTCTAAAATACTTAAGAAAATCTTCATCACTCTAAGGTTTTCTGGTGCATATTCCCTACCAAATTGATTAATAGGTGCTAGATAATAACATTTCTCCTTCAATGCTGCTAGGATGCAGGACTGAACAGAATATACTGGTGGCAAGGTGACTTCATCCTATCTTTTTGAACTATATGCAGAAATTTATACCTGGTTCACATTCTTCCTTTTATTACTTAACAGGATCTGTTATATTCAACCCTTCTGTCAATAAAACAATATTTTGGCTCAGCTTTTATTGGAAGTCTATATATTTACTCATGAGTCCATAGGTCTAGAATAAGAAATGTAATTTTCAAGTGTCAGGACCAAATGTTTAATATTTTTTATGAAATTTTTATTTTAGAATAGTTTCAGATTTACAGAAAAGTTTCAAAGATAGTATGGAACGTTTCAATATTCCCCACACTCAGTTTCCCCTCTTGTCAACATACTGCATTTGTATGGTGCATTGGTCACAATTAATGAGCTAATACTGACACATTAACTGAAGTCCATATGCTGTTCAAATTTCGTTAGCTTGTACCTATTATTCTTCCTCAGTTCCAGGATCCCATGCAGAATATAGTTCTGTGCTACATTTTTGTCATCATGTTCCTTAGGCTCATCTCGACTGTGACAGTTTCTCAGACTTGTATTTGATGACCTTAACAATATAAGAAGTATCACTCAGGTATCTTGTAAAATACCCCTTAATTGGGATTCTTCTGATTTTTTTTTTTCATGGTTAGGCCTAATGTAATGGATTTTAAGAGGAAGACCACAGAGGTAAAATGTCCCTCCCCATACATCATGTCGAAGGTACATACAGTCAATATGACTTATCACTGTTAATGTTAAACTTGACCACCTGGGCTGAGACAGAATGTGTCAGATTTCTCTACCATAAAGTTATTCTTCTTTCCTCTTTTCCATACTGTAATTTTTAGAAGGTAGTCAATAGGCACAGCCCACCCTTAAGGAGTAGGCAGTTATATTCCACCTCCTTCAGGATGAGGTATCTTCATAGATTATTTAGAATCCTTCTGCCTGGGAAATTTGTTTATTCTTCACCATTTCTTTGTTCAAGTACGTGTTTGTATTTATATGGACTCATGGATATTTATTTCATACTTTGGGTTATGACTCAATACTCCTATATTTTGTTGATCAAAATGTTCCAGATTTGACAATTGTCTTAAATTCTTTCATTTGGTGCCTGTGTTCCTTTAACATACTACCATCACTGTGTGTGTTTGTTTAAAGACTATTTTTTAGACCAGTTTTAGATTCACAGCAATATTGAGAGGAAGGTACAAAGTTAGCCCATATGCCTACTGCCCCCCACCCACACACACATAGTCTCCCCCATTATCAACATTCCCAACAGATTGGTACGTTTGTTACAATTGATGAACCTATATTGATGTGTTATTATCACCCAAAGCCCATAGTTTACACTAGGGTTCACTCCTGGTATTTTTACATTCTATGGGCTTGGGCAAATGTATAATGACATGTATCCATCTTTATAGTATTATACAAAGTAGTTTCACTGCCTTAAAAATCCTTTGTGCTCTGCCTATTCCTCTCTTCCTCCCTCCTAACACCTGGTAACCATTGGTCTTTTTACCGACTTTATAGTTTTACCTTTCCCAGAATGTCATATAGTTGAAATCATACATTATGTAGCCTTTTCATATTGGCTTCTTTCACCTAGACATTTTCATTTAAGTTTCCTCCATTTTTTTTCATGGTTTGATAGCTCATTTCGTTTTAGCACTAAATAATATTCCATTGTTTGGGTGTAAACCATTTATTTATCCACTCAGGTTACTGAAGGACATTTTGGTTGCTTCCAAGTTTTGGCAATTACAAACAAGGCTACAGTAAACCATCCACGTGCAGGTTTCTGTGTGGACCTAGATTTTCAACACCTCTGGGTAAATGCCAAAGAGCATGATTGCTGGATACTATAGTTAGAGTATGTTTAGTTTCATAAAAAATTCCCAAACTGTCTTCCAAGGGGACTGTACCATTTTGCATTTCCCCCAGCAATCAAGGAGAGTTTCTGTTGCTCCAGATCTTCATCTAGTATTGTTAATGTTCTGGATTTTGGCCATTCTAAAAGGTGGACCATCCTTTCACATGCTAATTTGCCATCCCTGTATCTTCTTTGGTGAGGTCTTTGTTAAAGCCTTTGCCTCATTTTTTAATTGGATTCTTTATTGTTGAGTTTTACATGCTTTTTGTACATTTTGGAAAACAGTCCTTTGTCAGATAAATCCTTTGCAAATACTTTCTCCCAGGCCGTGGCTCATTTTTTCATTCTCTTAACAAAGCAGAAATTTTAATTTTAATGAAGTCCAGATTATCATGTCTTTCATGAATCATACCTTTGGAGTTATACCTAAAAAGACATCACTGAAGCTGAGGTCATCTAGCTTTTCTTCCATGTTATCTTCTAGGTGCCTTTTATACTTATGTATTTTATGTTTAGGTCTATGGTCCATTTTAAGGTAACTTTTGAGAATAGCATAAGGTCTGTAATTGGATTCTTTTTTTTTTTTTTTGTATTTGGATGTCCATTTTTTCTGGAACTATTTGTTGAATAAAACTGTCTTTGCTTCATTATGTTGAAGTTAACTCTATTTACGTGGGCCTATTTATGTGCTCTCTACCCTATTACATTGGTCTATTTGTCTATTCTTTCACCAGTACCACACTGCCTTAATTATGGTAGCTCTACAGTAAGTCTCAATTTAGATAGTGACAGTCCACCAAATTTGTTCTCCTATAATACTGTGTTAGATATTCTAGCTTTTTTCCTCTCCATATAGAGTTTAGAATCAATTTTTTGGTATCTACAAAATAACTTGCTTGGATTTTTCCTACTATTGCAATGAACCTATAGATCAAGTTGGAGAGAACTGACATTTTGACAATATTGAGTCTTCCTATCCATGAACATAGAATTTCTCTCCATTTATTTAATTTTTCCTTGATTTCTTTCAACAGAGTTTTATAGTTTTTCTCATGCAGATCTTTTACACAGTTTATTGGATTTATTCCTAAGTATTTCATTTGGGGGCATATTAATATAAATGATATTGGGTTTTTAATTTCAAATTCTACTTGTTAGCTGTTGATGTATAGGAAAGTGATTGACTTTTGTATATTAATCTTGTATTCTGTAATCTTGCTATAATTGCTTATATTTCCAAGAGTGGTTTTTATTGACAGTTTTAGGTTTTATACATAGACAATCTTGTCATCTGAAAACAAAGAGAGTTTTATTTTTCCTTACCAAATCAGTATGCCTTTTATTTTATTTTCCTTGTCTCAGTGTATTAAAATTGCCAGTACAACGTTGAAAAGGAATGGTGACAGGAGATATCCTTTCCTTGTTCCTTATCTTAGTGGAAAAGCTACTAATTTCTTACTAGTATGCATGTGATTTTTAATTTTAATGTTTCAGGACTGCATATTTTCAGGCACTATAAGGAGATCCAGGCTCATCTTGTATATTTACTGCCCCAGTCTTTAAATGAGCCATTTCTCCAAGGAGTCTTGGTTTCTTTCACTGGAGAATGGCATTAGAAATTAAGATCTCGGCACTTGGTGTATTCTTTGCTGCTGTGGTTTTTATTGCTTCTAAGTGCCCTCAGCCGAAAGAGCAAGGGAAAATATGTGTGTACACTAACCCATATATATGCATGTATCTGTAATGATTTCTCTGTGTAACCATCTGTATTTGTGTAAAAGTAAACATGAGTTCACACTGTTTTCTTTAGCTGAATCCTTGATAGTATTGGTCACTCTAGACTGTTCTCCCTGCTGGTCTGTAACCACCCACTTGAACAGTAAGGAAACTTGCCCCCACCACCGGCTATTCATTTACTTAATTGTTTAATTTCAGAAATTCTATCATCAACCTGTAATTTAATAATTTTTCTTTTTTCTCCTACATTGTTCAGACTTGTTCATTTGTACCCCGTGTGAAACAGCTTTGTCAACCACAGTACAGCATTGTGTACATATCCCTTTGCTTTGAGTCTCACAATTTCATTCATTTCCAAAGTTACTTAGGTCAGCAGCTTTCTCTCCATCCCCACACCCACAAAAGTGAGGTCGTTTCATACATTTGTAATACTGTTATATTCCTTTTTTCACAGTCAGCATTCTATCCTGGGCTTCCATGACCTCATAATATTTAAAAATTTGCATACAATAGGATTCACTCTGAACTACCATATTGATTAGATAAGATAGTTTTACCACTCTAAAATTCTATTGTGTTTCACCTGTTAAACCCTTTTCCATTCTAAATCCCTGTCCACCATTGATCTCTTCACCTTCTCTAGCTTTGCCTTTCAAAGATTTCATATAAACAGAACCACATAATTTATATCACTTTAATACTGGCTTCTTTTACTTAGCAATATACATCTAAGATTCATCCATGTCTTTGCATGGCTTGTTAGCTTACTTTTTTAACATTGCATAATATTCCATTGCATTAATAGACCACAATTTGGACCCCTATTGAATGACATTTTGTTTGCTTTTGGTTAATTATGAATAAAGATGTTATAATAATTTGCATGCTAATTTATGGATGAATATAAGTTTCCAAATAAATTGGGTAAATACCCAGGAGTACCATTGTTGAATTGCACAGGTAGAGCTCTGTTTAGCTTTTTAAAAAACTGCCAGACTGTCTTTCAAAGCGGCAGTAAGTACCAATGTATATTCTCATTAGCAATAAGTGAGAGTTCCTGTTACCCTACGCCTTCACTAGTAATTGGTATTGTCATATTATTGGATTTTAGCCCTTTTACTGAAAGATAAAGCATGAGCAGGAGCGAACTATTGAAAAGGATGAAAAAAGTTGCACTGAATTTCCATACGCTACTCAATCTAATTATTTCTCCACCTTTATCACATATATCAGGGACTTGGATGAAGAAAACAAGGACTGTGAGTTAGTACCATAAACCCTGTTATTACAAGCGTCTTGGGTATTCTTGCCATTCCAATAACTGTCACTGCAGTTTTCCTCAGTGCAAGCCTCAGTCCTTTGTCATGCTGTTAGAGCCACTATGATTTTCCAGACCTACTTCATTTATTTTTCTAGTATTTTTGATCCCCTAGTCCCCCAAATCTCTTTTTCATTTTTTTCAGAGAAGCTTTGTTTTCTTTTTGATTTGCCCCTGAGCTGCCAAATCATACTCAGAGGGCCCATTTCCACTACCAAACAAGTCTATTAGAAAGTTTCTCACCCAGAGAGAGAGAAAGTGAGAGTTCTCTTTTAGAAATTCTATAATCAACCTTTAATGTTTTTTTCTTTCTCCTTCTACATACAGAATCACACAGATTGCACAAAGGAACACCTACTCACCTAACCAATGGCATGACAGGCCTGGCCCATCCTGGGACTTTGCGGTCTGAAGTGAAAGGAATTTATTCTTGAGTGACAGCAGGAAGTGCAAAGACTGAAATGCCTCCTTTGGGAAGGGAAAGGGAACTGGCTGATTCAAGAAACGTTGGAGTAAAAGTCAGAATTAGCCCAGATTTACAAGTAATGACTGCCTATTATTAGTAGCTAAAGATTTGAGCTTCTGCAGAGAGTGTCAATGTGGCTCAGAACTTTTAGAAGAGAAAAGTGCTTTGGGAGGCAGCTAGCATAAGAAACAGCCTCAAACCTTTACCTTATAGGCCCTCATGTTATCATTGGTTTTAAAAATCAGTTGTGACAGTTCCGCACACTCATTCCCCTCAAGATTTCCATGAATGAGATTTCAGACCCTCCATAAAGGAGATTCCTATGGTAACATAGTTGGTTAAAATGTCAGTCTAAGTAATTTGAGATGGCTTATCATCAAGATTAGCATGGAGTTTTTGTCTTTAAGATGTCCTACATATTTTGAGTAATTACAGATTGTACGATTTGAAACCAAATGTTTTACTGTGTTTTAGTTAAATCAAAACAAATTCCATGTATTTGCTAAATAGTATTTAGTTAAGTTGATATGCAAATATGATTCTTCCCCACTTTTATTTACCCTTTGATAACACTTTGCCTATATCTTTCTTCTCCTGATTAATATTCCCATCTTTTTCCTCTTCCTTGACCCAGCTTTGAACGTACAAATCTCCTTACTTGCAGTATACATGGTTATTTTATGGCCAAATTATCCGGAAGAAAAATCATGGAGCCTTCTTCTCTCCTCAACGATAACTCTTATTTAGTTGCAAACTGACAAGCTTACAAATGAGAAAATTTCAAGTTATGGTAAGTTCATAGAAACTTTGCTTTTTCTTTGTTAATCATTCAATTCTGTCATTCTGTCACTACTAAAATTTTTCATCTTTAGAACCTAATTACCCAGTTGAATTTCTAACAGTTTCTTCATTCTGTAACCATGAAAAGAATGAACCATTTGAGTAGAAGCACTGATTAAAAATGAACAGTCATATCAATTGAACAGGTGACATCCTTTTCAAGGCTTATAATTCATTTTTATTAGTAGAAATTGTGTTTCATATAATTAATAGGTAGCTTTTACTGAGCTTAGAAACAGAAAGCAAGAGTTATAGTTCAAAAGAAATATTTGTATTTGGCTAATATTAATAGTTTCTAAATTCTAAATTTATTTAAAGGCAGATACATTCAAAATTCTAGACTAAGTTAGAGCTATTGTAAAATTTTGCAGAAATTCAGACTTTCAGGGCTACTTGTTATTTGCAATCTCTTGGTTTCTTACTCTTCATTCTTATCTGAAAAATATTTTCTATTTACTCTTAAGTTACTTAAGTTCTAATTACAGATTCTCATTTTTCTTTAAATGCTTGACAGGCATAACAGAAATTTTATGCATGGTTCAGTCTCAGTCATGTAAGAAACTTTTTGTTGTGTAAAAAATTTTCATTTCAAGATCTTTAAGTAAAATATGCTTATTGATAACTTTAAAGGTATACATTAAATACAAGATAATGCATTGGGGTTTTATCTATATTGTATCTAAAGACATAATATTTCTCTGTGTGTTTTATAAACTCACCTCTTTTCATTTTTTAAAATTAGCATTGTTGAATCATAATATACATACAACAAAATTTACAAATTTTAAATGTATAATTCAATGAGTTTGATAAAACCACCACCAAAATCAAGTTAGAGAACAATTTCATTATCACAAAAAAGTTTTGCTATGGCGTTGGCAATCAATTTCCTCCAATTCCTTCCTGCATACGCAGATCCAGCTTTCTGTCACTGTGGTGTTACCTTTACTAGAATTCATACAAATAAAATTCTAAAGAGTATCATCTTAGGTATCTTGCTTCTTTCACTTACATAATGCTTTTAACATTCAGCCATTTGGCTTCCTGTATCAGTAAGTTTTATGCTCAGTAGGATTCCATTGTATGGATGCAACAGGCTATTTTTCTACCACCATCAATAGAGAGTTGGGACATTTCTACTTTCTGGTTATTTTACATAGAGTTCTAATGATATTGCCTGTCAACCTCTGAAATAGAACGAGACTCCCAAGCAATCTTTAGACAGAGATGAGCCCTAAGGGCAGGAAAAGCCAAGTCTGAAGACAACTAGCCACAGGATTAGAGTTCTGATTTCTTTTTTGGAAATGCCCCTCTGGCTACCACATGAGGATGATTCCCTGAACAAGGCAGCATCAGGATAAAAGGGAATACACTTAGCAATTCTAGTTGCTTCTCCAGCCCTTAGGCTCCAGATCCACTCAGTGACAATGAGGAGAAATATATACATTAAGACTTGTCATTAGCAGCACAGAAGGAAAAGAGCAGACAAGATAAGGATCCATTCATTAAAAGGTAAGAGCTGATAGCCGTGATTACCTGAGTCCCCAGGAAGCTCAGACATGAAGACAGACCCAGTGGTACCGAAATATAGAGAATCAAGTATAGGCCTATTCTTGGATATCACCAAGAATGCTACCTTCAAGCATTTATCATAGTTGCCAGTTTGTATTTGTGTGATTTTTTTTTTTTTTTTTTTTTTTTTAAGAAATGCTTGTTTCCTAGTATAATGTCATTTCCACCTGGGAGGGCTGCTGTATCTTACAGTCAGTGACACCTGATTAGTAATTTTTATACTTTAGGCAGGTCTCCTGGGCAGGTCCTGGAGAGACCGTGTCTTCTTAATATTGTTGAAGAACGTGGGACATCCTCTGCAAACAAGAGATCCAATTCCTACTGCTCTAGGAACTACTGGAGGTTGTCACAGCAACTATGTTTCCTTAGGCTGAACTCTGGACCTGTCGTCTTGACATCGAAGTCACAAGATTTGTCTACTGAGCTCTTCATTCTCTCCAAGGAGATTTTGGGCAGCTGTTCAAATGAGCCCGAACTTGAATTTAGACCTGCTCCCTGCCTGTCCTCTCTGAAGCAAAAACAGGACTCCCTATAAAAGCCCTTCCGACCCCTTCAGGCCAGCAGTGCCCAATTATGTTCTCAATCTATCCCACACAATGAACAGAAACCCTAGGATTAAACGTGGCGTAAACCATCTGTCAACACACAATCTGGGGCAGTAGGAGGCAGGCAGTTCCTGGTTTGGAAGAACTAAAGACTGAATGGGTTTCGTGTGGATATTGTGTATGGGGTCAGCAACATTCATGATGAAGGAACACCTTCTCTGTGAGCCCTAATCAGACGCCAGCTTAGGTCCTCTCAGCCATGGCCAGGTCGTATTTATGTGTAAACCTGTCAGTGGGGAGTTAACAAGGGTTCAGACCATTCAAGGTTTTCTCTAGGCAATGAGAGGGGGAGCACCAAGGTCTTCCTTCCCTAAGCACACAGGTGACTGATGCTCATTGTGGCAACTGGAAGAGGTTACGGGGCTTCTATCATAGCCACTGGAAGTGACAGGGCACTGCTAAGGACCCAGGTGGGTCAGAAAGTGCAACATAGCACTTGAAAGCTTTCTACATACCTGGCACTCACAGGAAATCTCGCCATTAGGGCTGTTGTGGTGTACAAGTGAGGTAGGCCAGATTCTAAGCCCCCAAGATTTTTCTATCCTAATCCATGAGATGGTGAGACTGTGAATGTAGTGGATTATACTCCTGTGATTAGGTTATGATACATGGCACTGACAGCCTTAAGAAAGGAAAATTATCTAGATGAGCCCGGTCTAATTGTAGGGGCCCTGTAAATGCAAAGAATTCTCTCCAATTGTTAGCATGAGAGGAAGTCAGAGATCTAAAATACGGAACAGATTCTTTGCACTATCTTTGGCTTGAAGATGAAAAGACCCACATGTCAAGCAAAGTGGATGACACCTAGGAACTCAGAGTGCTCCTCAGCTGACAGCCAGCAAGAGACAGAGATCTCAGACCTACAATAGCAAAATGTAAATTCCGCCAACAGAAATAACCTTGGAAGTGGATTTTTTTCCCCACAGTCTTCAGATTAGAACTCAGTCCAGCCAGAACCTTAATTGCAACATGAGCAGGTGATGTAATCATATCCTGCTGCAGAATCGGCTGGGTGGCCAATTGACTGGGTGCTTTGGAATTGTGGTAATATGTTATATGGCAATAGAAAACTAACACCATAATGTTGAATTCTTGGCAGATGTTTCGTATATTTCTTCCCTTCTTATATGCCATTCTCAAAGCAAAAGGAGAAAGTTTTTTTTGCCAATTCTTAGATTTGTCTTAGGCTATAATATGTCTCTGCAAGACACTTCCTTATTTTTTTTATTTTATTCACCATGTGTTATTTAAATTAATTTTGATTATTTTGATTATTTTAAATGTTGCATTAAACTACAGTCTGTCTTTGTTACTGAGGTTTTGGGATCTGCCTTAAATTTTGTAGCTGTGGTGAGTGCTTCATTCTCCCTGCCTACTCTTGAACTCCTGAGAGGTAGGGAGTAGTCAAAACTCATCAAATCTACTAGAAGCCATGCTCTATAAAGACAGCCTTACATCTGTTGTATGCATTACTCTATCTGATGCCAAAAACAGGGGCTAGTACATGGAACAGATTCAATATATTTTAGTTGAATAAATAAGTTGTAAGAAGATTAGCTATTTTTCTAATTGTAATGACCTGCTAAATTTTTTTAAAACAATAAAATGATATGACCTAATAGCAAATGAAATTTCTTATGAATATGGGAACATTGAAGAAATATACCTATACTTAGTTTGGAACTTGGTATCATGTAGGTTCCCATGATATCTAATCAGCTTCATGATATCTACAGTAAACGAAGCACACAATTCAGACTTTTGTTAGTATTTCCATATGTCTTTCAAGTTTGGGTAAGCATTATAGCTGTGACTGGAAATTAAAAAATGCTGAAATTTAGTCAGTTAATATTAATAAGACATTTATTGTTCTAAGTTTAAATAATCAAATAGTTTTAAAATAAATAAATAGGGAATGGACTGTAATTAATGAGATGATTATGAGGCAGTAAAGGTGTTGATCATATAACCTTATGAAAAACATGATTTTTTAAGCCAATAGTTATTTTTGTGTTTAAACAATAATAGAAATCAGAATAATAGAGATCAGAGTAGATCAGAATATGTATAATTAATCTTCATAGAATTTTCGTCGTTAAACTAGCATTATCATATTAATCAAAATAGCTTTTTGAACTATGTTTAGTTTTTGGTATGTAATTCTATTTAGGTAATTATTCTTTCAGACATATTTCTATTTGGTGATTCTTCATATGGTATATTCCAGAATTAAAAACTGAGTATCGACTTTGTCCCCTCAAAATTTTCTGAAAACAAAATATTCAAAATCAAAAAAAGTCTATGATGTTATTGTCCATTTAGATATATCATAAAAACATAAAGAGTAAGAAAAAATTTTTAATTATATAGAAAAGTTAGAAACAAAAAAAATCTTCTTCATAAACATAAATTGAAAGAGCTGAGAAACTATCAGTTCTGTACAACAATGTCAAACATTTAAAATTTCATTATTAAACATTACATAATATAATTTTAATAATGAGTTGTTATAATAAAACTTTATATTAATCCCTGACTTCCAGAATTTTTTCTGTAATGATGATAATTGGTTTTGGCCTGGGCTCTAGACTGATAATGACTTTAATATGGGACATATGACCTTTGGCCATATTGTGAATTCAATAACCCTCTAAAATAAGTAACAGTCCTGTTTTATAAAACCTCAGCAATTTTTCTAGAAAATAGATTAGAATCAGCGTGGTCCTCCTTATTACTTTGGACCAACAAGTGGTAGCACGTGTCCTACAGGTTCTCTCTGGCAGTCTCTTCTTTCTCTTTTTTTCTAGTTGAGGCTGCCATGAATTTTACCTCACATGGCGCTAATCTCTTCTGTTTTGTAGTTATAATTCCCTGGATGATGCTATTTGCTAGCAGTTGAAAAATAAACACTCTACTAGGGCAGAGGTCCCCAGCCTTTTTGGCACCAGGGACCAATTTCATGGAAGATAATTTTTCCATGGTCTGGGGAATGGGGGGTGATGGGGAGCAGCTATAAATTCAGATGAAACTTCACTTGCTCTCCGGCTGCTCACCTCCTGCTGCGTGGCCTGGTTCCTAACAGGCCACGGACAGGTACTTGTCTGCTGCCTGGGTGTCGGGAACCACAGTACTAGGGTATTAACACACTTTCTTTCTAGTGTCATTTTTACAAGACTGAATTTTTAAAGAGTTTTTGTAAAAGTAGTGCACATGTCTAATTACCATGTACAAATGAGTGTATTTAGTAAATTGAAAATGCAATAATTTCTTAGACTTCTAAATGCTAATGAATTAGCTGAAAAAATCCAGAGCTAAATTCCTTGTTGCTCTTGCTATACATTTTATAGAATCTTATTTTAGAGTACCAATCAATTGAGAAAACAACTCAGGTTAGAAATGCTAGCTTATTCATAGGAACATTATCAAATCAATTAACCTACTAATGGCATCTGCCAGTGCTTTTTTAGGAAAGACTCAGTAGCAATAAAATCAAAGTACAGTCACAAATTTTTGTTTGTTCCAGGTATTGAAGGAAGAAAAATAATAAAAATGTTTTCAATTTTTTCTTTAACGATAATCAGATGTGATAAGAAGCTCATAAATGGGTTATGCTATCAAATGGGAAATCTATTCTGAAGCATTTCCCATTAAGTGAAAATTCTTTTTATGTAAACTTTTTTAATTGCTGAAAGTATTATCTTCACACACTTATTCTCTGTTTAGAAACAAAGTGAAATAAATTCACACTGCTAAATTTTATATCATGCTTCTTCTGACTGATTTTCCTGCACAAGTCATTTACAGTTTATATACGATACTATAAACAGTTTCAGTTACTGTCTCTTAGGAAGATGTAACATAGTAGGAAATGTTTGACAGCAATGCAGTTAGAATGAATAACCAATCATTTAGATGTATTTTTTTAAGGCATAATGAATCTGGCCCTGGCTAGGTAGAAAATATGAAATAGTTAAGAAATAGCTAACAAACAGTCTTGACTCATGAGAAACTAGAATTCTTTCTCATGAGTGCAAACGTATGTTAAAATTATTAGAAAAATGATGCATTTTGTTATAGTTGCATGGGAAGGTACAGATTACCTGTGTACTTGGAAAATAAAAGATAGTTCATAATGGCTCATTAAAAATAAGGTAATTTTAAATGTTTACAAAATAACGAGGGAAGAGAACAATAAAACTAGTTGATTATTAGAAAAAATAAGGTTGCATGAAAGAATGTTTGCCTCATGACATTTGAATTATAGTCAGATAGTCATTGTCTTAGTCTGTTTAAAAAAATACCACCAACCGAGCAGCTTACAAACAAGAGAAATTCATTTCCACATAGTTCCAGAGGCTAGATGTCCAAGATCAAGGCACTGGCAGATTTGATATCTAGTGAGGGCTCACTCACTGGTTCATAGACAGCTGTCTTTTTGCTGTGCCCTCATGTGGGAAAAGGAACAAAGGAGCTCTCTGGGACCTCTTTTATAAGAACACTAATTCTAGTCATGAAAGCTCCATCCTCATGACCTCATCTAATCTTAACTACCTCCCCCAAATCCTCCCTTATAATACTAGTACGTTAAGGGGTAGGGTTTCAACATTTATGGAAACATATTCAGTCTATAGCAGCCATTTTGTCTAAACATAAAAAAGAAAGATAAAGGGAACAGCTTGTTTCAGTTAAAAAGAAAAGTTGTCTTTCTATCTATCTTAAATGAAATTGCTCTCAGCAACACTGGAGTAAAATCAAGAATAAACACGAACATATCTCAATTTAAAAAATAACTTGCATATAGAACTTTTTACCATGCTGGCAATAGTGATAAAATCAGTTAAAATGCAAAATTTGTGTTTCATACTGAAGGAAGGAAAAAATAATCTTCTTTCAGTTCTGTTGATTAAGTAGATGGCACCAAAAGTTAATAATATGTCAAAGATTAAAATTTCATATTTCAAATTGCTATAAAAATCTTATGTTTGATGAGCTTCTTTTCTTTTTTTCTTTTTTTTTTTTGAGCTTCTAATAGGCAGCCATGGTTGAGAGCCACTGACCTAAATCTTCTTTCCTGGACTCTGCCTGGCCTCACGCCAATGGCAGGCAGAACCTCTTAGCCCTCAGCCCTTTAAGACAGCCAGGTCCTTTC
>NW_012140747.1:3922065-3945962 GCF_000956105.1 Propithecus coquereli | reverse complement strand
TCTAAAAGAAGTTTTTAATATTTATGTGACCATAAGAAAAAAAAAACTACTGGGTCAATTTCATCTGTTTTATTGTTAGTGTTATTCTCCCACCCACATCCCACCCCCATAGAGATTTGTTGCCTTATATTTGGGCTTGCTACAGTTTTAGCCATATGTATTCTGTGCTAATTAGGCTTTTAGAAAATACCACTGTTTCAAAATACTATTCCAAATGAAATTACAATTTATTAAATTGGTACCACTGGAATATTTTCAACAGTGCTAAATAATGAAATAGCCTAGTCTTCTAACCGTAATATTCTGGATGATCATGCTTGGGAGGTTTTGAATGTCATTGTTAGAGATATTCTAAATTTTTTGAAATGCTTCAGATGAGGATATAATAGCTTTACAGCACTCATGTTCCCATGGCAATTTGTTTAAGAAAGCCAAGCCCTACTTTTTCTGTTAAAACCAATTTAATCCTTTGTATTAAAGAACGATGTCCAACCTTATAACAGCTGAGATGTCAGGAAACATGAACTTTTGGAACTTTATCTCAAGATAAGATTTTAAGAGGAAAAAAGTTATTAAAATACCATTTGTATAATTTATTTAATCTCAACCATTCTGCATCAAGGGCACGCAAAAATGTCAAGAACAGGAATTTTGATGTTTATTATCTGCTTCGAGCCAAAATGATGAAATATCTTCCTTAAAAAAAGCCAACAAACTGTTTCTCAAGTCCTAGAAGTTGCAGAAAGTTCTAGCACACTGTTGAACTGAAATATAATGCAATTGTATTAGAGGCCCCAGCTGATCCAACACAGCATTCCGAAGATCAGATGCTCTCCACGTTTTACCAGAGTAAAGCAAGGGGGCTAGATCTTTGTACCCCGGAGGTCACTGGATGTGGGCTACTCAAGGAGACAGCAGGGCAGCTCCCTTTAGCTAAGGATAATTCTCGAAGAGGAGTTGGCTTTGCAGCTCAAGGATAGAGTGCCTCAACCATCAAGTTTATCTAGGATGAAAACCACAGTACATACAGACTTCCAGGTAGGAAACTGAATAAGTCTGTATAAAATTACATTTGAATTCAAATCTTTCTCAATATTTAGCCTGAAAACAATAGTAGCAACTATAATAGCAATTCTGAGTCCATTGTTTCACAAAATATTTCCTAAAAATTTCCATTAATTATTTTATCAGCCAAATTGACTGACTTTGCTAGACAAAATAGTTGGGAATGAATAAATTAAGCCATTCCTACACACTTTGGTACTATCATGATAATATCAAAATCAACAATCACAACTATTACAGCTTTCATCTACTGCTAAATTCGGTATGTTTCTTCTTGTTAACAATCAACCTTAACCACGAATAAGGGGCACGAGCTCTGAAGACAGACAGACTCACATTTGAAATATGGTTCTGCATCTTATTTTATAACTTTGACAAAATATCTTAAATTCTCTGAAACTCATTTTCCAAATATATACTGAGAATAACACCTATGTTGATAATGTTTCATTTCATACTATTCATAAACCATATATACACACACACACACATATATATTTATATATCCTCATTTTCCACGTGCTCAGTCTGTTTCATAATAATAGTTCATGAATTATATGTTAATATCTTCCTCTACCTACTGTCTTACTTTTGTCTCTTCTTTTGTAGCCAACCTTCTTCAAACAGTGTCCATACTAACGCTTCTCAAACTTTACTGTGCTGAGAAAACACCTGAATATCTTGTAAAAATGCAAATGTTAATGCAGTAGTTGTGAGGAGGTACCTGAGATTCTTCATTTATAACCAGCTCCTAGGTGTGGTTGATGCCATGGTGTACAGAGCACTGTTTAAATAACAAGAATCTATACTCAGATCTTTATTTTCCACTGAAGAGTAAAGACTACTCTGCCATCACACTCAGATGATACAGAAGCATTCACCCTGCACTCTTGTATAGGTTCTAGTGATTTCTTTACAGTCAAGTCCAATAGACACTTTATAGCCCCAACTTTGGTGAACTCTGTAGCTGCTACTGATATTGCTAACAGTGTTGATGGAGCCATTATCACTGCTAAGTATTAATAGATAACACCACCCCATCACCAGCATTCCACCACGGGTAGTAAAACCATAGCCAACTATGTCTCATCGTAATTTAGGAAATTTTTTTCTTATCCATTAGTCATGTATTTCTTTCTCTCTTCCCTTTTGTCCCTTTGTGTGGTTAATCTCTATTCATTTATTTTTTTTTCATTTTTCTAATGTATTAAATTTCATTTATTTATTTTTTTATTTCAGCATATTACAGGGCTACAAATGTTTAGGTTACGTTTATTGCCTTTGCCCCACCAGAGTCAGAGCTTCAAGTGTGTCCATCATTCTTTAAAACTAAATTTAAACTCAGCTTCTCTGAGAAATATTTCAATTATGGGAAAATAGAGTATGTTGTAAAATTAAAAGAATGAACAAAAAATCGCTTATATTCTAACCTGAAAACCAATATATAATTCTTTTTCTATTATGGTGTGATTTTTAAAAAATCTTTCTAGAGGCTAATGTGAATCATGTAAGTTAACTAGGGTAAGGTCAAGTAAATTCAAGACACTGAGATGTTCTATTTTCTGAGCATATAGGTGACCACATTGATCTTAAATCAACAGAAAGAGTGTTGTTACACCATACGAATAGGTATGGTTATTTTTTTTTCTCCTTACACACACACACACACACACACACACACACACACACACACACAGACATATACACACTGTTTGACTCAAAAAATCCAATTATTTTTATACTACAATGGGAACATAAAAAATGTAAAAGGGTGCACAAACCCACACTAAAAAAGTTCATTTATATAAGTATTCTAGAAAGGGATTTTAGGTAGATTTCAAAGTGAAAATTTTCAAGTGGGCTATAGATTGGTGGGAGGAAACTAAAAGTGAGATTGAGCTTCTGATCTAATTAGTTAAGCCTGCAGGATCTTACTAGAACTGAAGTAATCCTACACACAGGAATAGATACAGCCTGGATACAGATACAGCAGTGAATAAAAGATCCATTCTGTGTTTTGGGAAACTGAAGCATGAACCAGTTAAACAACTTTCCCAACATCACACAGCAAGTGGCACTATTAGATTCCTACTCAGGCAATCTCACCCTGGAGTTTGCACCTCTACGTCCTAAATTATATTCCAGACACCCTCCTGGAGACTGGGAACATATAAAACATGTCAAAATATTTATGTGCCCCTACCCCTCAGAGAACTAAATTGAATAAGTAAAAGAAGGTACTGGAAGTTTGAAGTTGGGTACATTTCAGCGACATCTAGTCATTCCAAATCCAAATACACATCAATGGAATTAAAATCACCCTGAATCACTGGATTATAGTCTAAGTGCCCTGTTTACATAAACATACATATAAACATGTATTCATGCAAATGTACAAGGAAACTCACACTTAATAAGGAGAAAGTCCCTTTCCCCAAATTATAATATGCAAAAAAGATGTTTGACAGGTTTAATATTTTAAATGGCAACTCAGAAGCCATTATTTGTAAGAATGACATTTATAAGACATTACTCTGAGCACTTCATTACTTTGGCCACATCCTGAAGCAATCTTTAATAATTTCTTTAATGGAATGAACAGATCAGAACTATAATGAACCTCTTCAACTTTTCTTTTTAAATGGACATTTTATTAGGTAAAATAGATACTTGCTCCTCTGTGTTTGAACTTATTGAAAAAAAACCACATCATTATTATCAGATATCTTTAAGAAGCACTCTTTATTTTGATCAACCAGATCTAAATACTATATATCTTTGAAGACCCGACAGATATAGAATGGAGAGCTAAAATGAATTAAACTTACAATACTTTTCTTTCTTTCACAGTAGGATTCAGACACTTGTAATAACTATAAATATAATATAAAATCAATCTCCATTGGTTCTACTGGACACCAAGTAGCGTGATGAGATCACCACTATTGAATCTCAGGGAGAAGTATGTATAGGGGTGTTATAGTGCCCTCATCCAAGAACAGGAGTCTTGAGTTTACCCTTTTACCTAAAATGCCTTCCAGAAATTAATGAATTCACTGTTGTCAATCAAGTGATGGAGCAGATTTATTGAGTCAGTAAATTAGACCCATAAGCAACGTGGGAGAATTTTTATAGCCTTGAAACTATTGTAGAAAATGGAACAAAAAGATTTACAGCTATTAAACTGGCATGGTCTGGTGTAAGGTGTCAAAAAAATAGTGATGAAGTTTTCAGATTGAAATTATAAAATCGATAATTCAGGCAAGCCTGAATTTTATTTTTATAGGTCTTCTAGCCACACATAAAAAACAAAATATCTATCACATAGTCATCTTTAAAAGTAGCCACCCTTCCCTTCATAACCACATGTATTTGTACACATCTACACAAAATAAAATCAGACTACGCGTTAAAAAATTGGTACAGATAAGTTCTTTATGGCTTTAAGTAGGTTTGCAACATAGATCGTATAGTTAAAATTTCTGTTCCATTAGATTACCAAAACATGAGGAGGGTAGACAGAGAAGAAAGGGAAATACATACGCAGTTTTATAGAGCTGACTTTTAGGAAAACTGTTTACTACCTCTAATTTTTAAAATGCAAGGATGTTTTCAAATACAACATAGAATTGTAGGGCATGATAACAATTCTCTGTTAATGGTTTGGTCTTAGTGAATTGTTTTTACTATAAACCACTTCAAATCTATTTAGCAAAAGTTGAAATATAAATGTAGAAGTCTTCTCTGCAAACTTCCAGTCTCTCCTCACTCATAACTTCAGTTTTCTCTAGATCTTCTCTTATTAGTGTCCCTACTTCTATTGCCAATTAGCAAATTTCTCATACATTTTTAGTTCAACTGCCCTGTTTCATACAGGAATGCAGTGACCATAAGCCAGAGCACAGAAGGTAATGATACAACATATGTTCATTGCTTCATGGCCTCTCAATGGTTAACTAGCATCTATGAACGTCTATGTTTTGAAGAAGTCCTAATTATGGACAGAAATATCACTCAGTGGAAGCCAATATTAAATCAAGCCCATTTCAAAGCCATATACTAAAGCTAGTGGGTGTTGTTCATTATCTATTTTTCTTTATCATCAAATATTGTTAGTAATGCCTGAATTAGGATCACCGCCAATTTGCTTATAATGTAAAGACATAATGAGCCAGTTACCTAGAAATATTAAATCATAGGTAAAAAAAGTTTAGCCAATTGGGGAGGGACAGTATAGCTATTTAAAATTTAAATCAGATTATAGTCACTTAAACTGTAATATCTGAGTTTTGTTGGCTTACCCTAGCTGTCAGACATCCAAGTTACTATTCTCCCTCCTTTTTACCTCTCCTAAGTCTAACATCTCCCTTTATAATTCTAAAGGGCCCCAAGGAGGCTCTCAAAAGCATTTGGGTAAGAGCTGTATCCCTACAGAAATTCCTGTCTATCTGTATTCCTCCTTAGCAGCTTTTTGATTAATATTTGCTGCCCATAAATCTCTCTGGAGAGGCACATCACCTCTGATATTCTTCCTGAGCTTCCTGGGAAAACACCTTTCCTGAAATGCTGCTACTTGGCATATCGCAGAATTGCAAACCCTCCAGACGCCAAAACTAATAATAAAAGGTGCTTCTTTTATTCTTATAGTTAGCATACGTTTTTGAACCTTTGTTAAGTTCTGGAACTGTATGCAGCTATGGAAAACAGCATAGAGGTACCTCCAAAAATTAAAACTAGAATTATCATATAATCCATCAAATTTATTTCTGGTTATACATTCAAAAGAATTGAAGTCAGGATCTTGAAGAGATATTTGTTTACTCATGTTCATAGCGGCATTATTCACAATAGCCAAAAAGTATGCATTAGCCAAAACAGCAACTCAGTGTCCACCGAGGGATGAAGGAGTAAACAAAATACGGTCTATACATACAGTGGAATATTATTCAAATTTAAAAAGTAAGGAAATTCTGAAATCCACTGCTACATGAGTGAACCTTAAAATCGTTATGCTGAGTGAAATAAGGCAGTCACAAAAAGACAATATTGTATGATTCCACTTTTATGGGGTACCTAGCATAGTCAGGTTCATAACTGCAGAGAATAGAATGGTGGTTGCCAAGGGCTAAGGCGAGGAATAAATGGGGAGTTGGTGTTTAATGGATATAGAGTTTCAGTTTTGCAAGATAAAAAGCAATATGGTGATTTGTTGCACAAAAATGTGTATGTAGTTAACATTACTGAATTGTACAATTAAAGGTGGTTAAGATGTTAAATTTTATGCTATGTGTATTTTATAACAATCATTTACTATTATTATTATTTGGAAAAAGTCCCTGCTATGTTTCTGGAGCCCAGTAGAATTCCTTGTTGTGATGCAAACAACATTACCCACCGCAGCTACAGCTCGCATATCACCATGTCCCACACGTGGCCCAGATCTCTCAAACACCGTATTCAAAACAGCTTTTAAATGAAACACTTTTAGGGGATTCAGAGCTAGTTCCCAAAGCTGAGAGAAAAACACCATAACAGGATCCCTATCTAATCTCATTTTCTCTTTGCTTTGGGCATCACAGAAACCTCTTCGTTTCAACTTCTTACCGAATTTCTGCTGCTGATGAAACCTTGCAAATGGATGCCAGGTAAGTCCAGAAGGGAGGAGGAGTGTTGATAGCTTCACATGCCCAATCGCCCTCCTCTGAGTTGAGTCAAATATGTTATGATCTGAAATTGCCCATTCTCTTCCTTACACTTTGGCAAAGAACTCATCAATATAGAATTTCATATGAAGAAGTGAGCCAAATACAAGAAGCCACTGTTCTCATTTTATATTCAGACCTCGTATAAATGCAATATGTTAGTCAAAATGAAATTTAAAAATTCACTTAATTCATGACAGTATCATAACATGTTAAAGTCAGTATTCATTAAGAATTTACAATGGACTAAGCATTAATATAAATTGATCAATCTATTTACTCACTTAATCTTCACAACCACCCTATGCGCTGGTACTAGGATGATTTACATTGTGAAAATGAGGAAAAAGTTCCAGAGACATCAGGGAACTTGCCCAATATCACACATGAATGGTGGACTGTAATTTTCACCTCAGCGAATTGGTTCCAGAACAAGCAATCTTAATGATTACTCTATACTACTGGGTGAAGAAAGTAAGATCCACAGAGGTGAAATGATTTCTGAGGATTATACAACCATGTAATAGAAGAGCCAGACCTCTTATCCCCAGTCCAATGACTTTCTTTCCTTTTTAATATCAAACTGCTCAAAGTAACCATTTTGTAATCTCTCAGCAAGACAAAATACTCCTACTGACTAAGCTACGAGAGTCTTCCTGCTTGTCACAGTATGGGAAATTATTGCAGAACAGACGATGCACCTTAGCAATCATACATTCTAACCCGTTGTCATATTATCCTTTTCCTCTTCATGTTGGTCAAATTATAACATTGATTTATTAATTTTACTCTAGTTAATTCAAGAGTTTATAATTAGAAGCAAACACCATTTCTCATTCTTTTGCTCTAAATATGATCACTATTTAGACAAAGATCTTAAATGGTAGAGTTAAATTGAAGCACAGCTAATATATACTTATAATTTTAATAACATTAAATTAAAATATTTATTTTAATATTATACATTAATTATTTTCCTGCATGCTAACTAGGGAACACCGCAATGTATTTCTGATGTGTTCCAGAGACCTGCTTTGTCGTGATATTCCTAAACTTTAAAGTTTTTTCTCTTCTTTTTGTATTAGATAACCTTTTTTTTGACTTAGTGGCTAATAGATTGGATTTTTGCGAAAACTGTTACACAAAAATGAATTTAGAATAAATGAGAGTACATTAAGCAAAAAGAAAAGATCCAGTATAAATACAAGTCCCTCATTCATCACTGTCATTTAACTGGTGCAACTACACCGATGGTTTGGCACTCTTCCTTCTCCTAAACATTAAGAAACTGTTTGATTTTATTGGACAGATCGAATGTGCTAAAAGTATAAATCATATTGCTCTTAGCAGGTACTCTTACTTTGATAACGTTGTATAGAACACAAAGTATTTTGGTTTTGTTGTTTACTGTGTATAAATTTGAAAAGAAAAAAACTCTTGACAAAGACTTGGTTTTTATTTTTAAGTAAACAACCGCCTTAAGTCTCTTAGAGTCTACCAAAGCAAAATCAGGACTCTGTAATTTGAAATCTGATCACAATTGTGTTTACATGTCACATTCCAGTGTAATCAATAGTCAACAAACTATTCTGAAATGATAGCAACCATTAGAGTTGTCTAAGCAATTCTTATTTTCTCTAAATCGATCTACTAATAGAGGAAAAAGCAGAGAATAAATAGAAGAAGGCTACTTCAAGTTTTTAATTTTTTTGTTGTTGTTATTCTCACAGGAGAATAGTACAAAGGTGAGGCAATGTAAGCTGGTCATAAAATGTTCCAACCAAAAAAAAAAAAAATATATCAGCATGAAGAAGATCGCTTTTTTCTGAGTTAAAGGGAATAATATAAACTTGTGTTCTCTCAGGGATGGGGCCAAGGCTCCAATTCTATCACTATTGGAAGAAAATGATGATAGTTCAAGAGTCAAATTAGTTTCTATTATAAAATCAGTAGATCATTCTGTGATTAATGTCTGAAGCCATTAAATTTTACCTCTACTTCTATATGATAACCTTAAAAATACCCTGGTGTCTGGTAACTATCTATCTACCAGGATATGTGAAGTTCTCTAATGTTCTACAAAAATAGATACATACGTGTGAGATAAATTTTAAGTAATTTGAGTTATGATTTAATTTTGAGGTAAGAAATCTAAAATTGTGGTTTCCATTACCTTGTTATTTGGGTATGGAAGTGAGATAATTAAACTCAATTGGTAGAATTTAGGCATTTTGGGTTTTCTCTATTGACCTTGATGGGCTAATGTCCTTATACTCACTCACCTTCCTCCTCTTTGAATACAAGACTAGTCCCCACACTTGCGTGGTTCTTTACATTGCTTGGAAATTTTGTCATGGCCATTGAACAAGCTGCAGTAGGGGGCACAAGGAAAAAAAAGTCTCATGATGTTGGCCCAAACAGATGGATATTCTAATTAATTAATTAACCTTATTACATTTAGTCCCCGGTTCATGTAAGGAATCTATCACACCAAGACCAATGAGTTCAAAATGAAGTGGATGGCACTCATGCCAGAACAATGAAAGTAACAGCAGTGATATTATCTAAACATAAATAGCATTAATGGAGTCCAGAAACACTAACGTAGGAATATGGCTGAGATTGGAGCAGGGCACACTACAAAGAGTTTTATTTAGTAGGGATATGTGTCTTATGGATTACCACATATAAACTCTTACGCACATGCACTGAGGCCTCAATCAATATTGCTTCAGCCTGTTGATGATTTTAATTATAATTCACACTTGATCAATGTTTCCCTGTTCCAGGAGAATTCTAACTAACTTCCTAGCCAACAAATAATCTGTATCCGCTTCTTTTGTTCAAAAACAAGAACTTTCAAGACACTGAATATGGTTTAAAAATACTCAAGACTATTTAAATGAATCAACACTAATGAATTTGGGGATTTTGGATGGTGGAGATATACTTGTGTTTAACGTAGAGGACAAGATCCATAATTTTAAATGATTATGGGGTTTGTATTTTTTGTTGTTGTTGTTTGTTTAGTTTTTTTTCCCCCAGATTACCTTTTAATTGTTAGATCCATTTAAATGCTGACATGTAGTAAGTCAAAAGTATCTAGCAGAGGAGGACTTTTAGAAAAATTCAGAAAATGTTTGGAGGCTAAGGGTAAATATACTTAAGCTGGATATTCTACATTAGCTCATACAATCTTTTCAGCTATAGCAATACAGATTACAAAAGAAACCATAGGCATACACAAATTATGACAAAGCATGACAAGGAGGATTTTGTAAAGGGATAACATACAAAATTTCAGGCACAAGAAAAACCACAAAGTACAGTACAACAACCTATGATTAGTAAGAGTGGAACACCATTCCTACACAATGGTCTGAAAAAGGAAGGAGTCCATTCAAAAAGTCATTGGGGCAAGTTCACCTAAAGGAGTTGAAATCTTTAGTCAAAAGACTCAGTTGGATCCTGGCTGCATGATAGGGAGGGAACTAGTAATAAATTCTAGTAATAAGAACTAGTAATAAGTAATAATAAGTAATCACTCTCCTCTGCCAATGCATTACCTGAACTCCCCAAAGCCTAAACCCCCAGAAAACCCAAGGGAGGAAACCCAAAAATGTAATTCAAAGAGGTCATCTTCCTGGGGCATGGTACAGGTGGAGAGGGCTGGGAGAAAGAAGAAAAGAAAACATTCAACCCATAAATCAGAACACAAAGTCATCCTTTCAAACCTCATGAACACGTAACCATTTATTTAAAACCAAGCTGGTTTTAAAGTGTGTCAATTCTGCCTTTCATTTCTAAGAAGTTCATTTGACATATTTGAAACATGGACTTCGGTGGGGGGGGAACCAAGGGCAACACACGTAACCTAAACATATGTACACCCATAATTTGCTGAAATAAAAAAAAAAAAAAGTTCATTTGAAAAAGATGAGGATACTTGAATGTACCAAATATCCATTCCATACAGGCTGTTTAAGTAGTATATTTGAGGGGCTAAGCAAACGAGTTTTGGGGCTAAGCTGTCTAGGTTTGAATCCTACCTCAACTCTTTGTGTGACATTGGACAAATTAACTTCTCTATACATCAATTTCTTTATCTCTTTAATGAGAGTATTACAGTTCCTAATGCAGAGAAGTGTTTTGAGCACTGAAGTAGATGGTAAATGTAAATGTAATATGCATAATTAAAAGCAAACCTCAAGAAAAGCTACTATTACCAGGATAATTTCTAGACACGTTAGCAATAAGTAGAATGAATGCCAAAGATGAGCTCTACCAATCCAGAATCTCAAAGCTTTCTCCTCCTGATTTTCTTATAGGTTAGTTTAGACTGAAGAATCACTGCACATGAAAATGCAAGAATGAACTCAGCATGGTTCATCACTAGCTACTTCTTGTTGCAAGCCAGAATTAACAAAGATTTTAGGGGGATTTTCTTTCTACAGAAAATGTTAATGGCAGGCAAAGCCAAAGCCAAGATAGGTCTATTTCTGCTGAGGGTAAACCCCCTGGGAGAATAAGCCCCAGGAATCTGCAAATGCACCCCTATCATGGCTTTGATGAGAGCACTGTCCTGTCACCCTCTTCTGGAATCATATGGTGCCATTTTTCAAATTCTGAAAAGAGCACCACAAGAGGTCAACACAGAAACAACATCCCCTCATAAATCTTTGCTCTTTTATTCAATTAATCAAAAAAAAGCCTACAGAACAGGCAGATTATCTGTTCATGGTTTACTCCATAGCTTATAAGGTTTGTGAAAAGAATTACCAGTTCACAAATTGCACGCTGTCCAAAGCCCCTGCTGGCTGTCACGTCTTCCTGAAGAGGTAAGCATATTTGTCATTGAGCAGGGTGCCTTCCAAGTACACCTTTTATAAGCAGGGATTTAAAAAGTAGACTCTCTTACAAGAAAGATCCAAAAATTTGAATGAAATATGTTTCCAATAACTTGATTTTCTGACTGGCTTGATTTTGCAATACAATCCAATATTGTAGGATAATTAACATTTCCACAGCTGTGCTTTATATGACTGAAGTCTACCCTAATAATATGTCAAAAAATCTTTTATTCTTATTAATCCAGACTAACATGAGAAGAACAGAAAATACAGTAAAAGATAGCTGTGCAGTGATTTGTACTTCCTATGAATCCTCCATATCTAACCATAACACTAATAGATTTTCCGGAAAGTATAACAACCTATTTAATATCCTATAATAGTATCCTATAAAGATTCATTTTTGGTTAATAAAATTACTCATTTATACCCTAGACTTGTTAAGAGGTTAATGTATTAGTTTTTTAGTGCTTCCATAACAAAATACCACAGACTGCCTGGCTTCAACAACAGAAATTAATTTTCTCACAGTTACGAAGGTCTGATCAAGGAGTCATCAGGCTCGTTTCTTTTAAAATCTCTCTCCCTGGCCTGTAAACACTATTTTCTTTCTGTGTCTTCAGCATATTCTCCGCGCTGTGTCCTAATCTATTCTTATAAGTACACCAGTCATGTAGGATTAGGGCCTACCCTCAGGACCTCATTTACCCTTAATTATTTATTTAAACACTCTATGTTCGAATAGTCACATTCTGAGTTACTGGGGTTTGGGATTTCAATGTTTGAATTGGGGGGGATGTATTCCCTAAACATTCAGCCCATAATAATTATTGTATGAGATGGTTAAAACATAAAGTCACCAATATCAAACTTGATATTCAGATGTTGGCCGCAGTTGAATTTATGAATCACAAAACACAATATGGCCAATACTACTGTCAGTCTTTGCATTGGCGCTTCCATCTGATTGGAATGCTTTCCCCAGACAGTTCCAGGCTCACAGCCTCACTCCCTTCCCTTTCTAAGCCTTTACTGACTGTCCTCCTCTCAGTGAGACATTGCCTGACATATAACTGGACACCCCCCAATGCTCTCCATCACTCTTTCCTTCTCTAATGTTCCACAAAACATTTATTGTCTACTACATACCTTATATTTTAAACATGTTTTTCATTGTTTCCTGCCATCAGCAAAATTTTAAGTTCTGTGAGCACAAGGATTTTTTGTCCAATACATTTGCTATAATACCACAGCACTTGGCATATAATAAGATATTAGTAAATATTCGTTGAGTTAATGTAAGATGGTTTCATAAATGACGTTTTGTTTTATTATGTAAGAATACAAAGTAAGTTATTCTCTTGAACTGAGTCTTCTAAGTGCTAGTGATATCTTAATATTATATGTATAGTGTTTTTGTGGATATGAATGCAGCTATGCTGTATATTTCCAGACTTCTTTAGCAAGCAAAGAACCTTGTACCAACATGGTGCTGAAGATTCCAAGCACACTCACCTGAAGCAGATACTGATTTAAAGCATTTTGGAGTGCTTTAAAGTACCCTGAGTGTAGAAGAAGAAAGTACAATGACTGTAATATTTGTGAAGAGCAATACTGAGGTCTAAAACTGGGGTCAATGACTAGATGGATAAGATTAGGTTGGTTGAGATGAGAAATTAATTCCAGATTAATGATTCAGGGTTAGGCTGTTTGATGTACAATGGCGCCATTCTAAGTTATTAAACAGGGTAATGACTTGAGAAATGAAAAAAATTAATATAATATAAACCCAAGAAGGTAAAGAGAGTGAAATGGAGGCTTTGGGGCAATTGACATTCATATTAGCTGTCCTTCTTAGGTTGCTTAGGAGACTTGTTGATTTGTATAAAAAGTACTGGAAAGATGGGAGCTTGAGTTCAGCCCTTCCATCTTTGTTTTGACAGTAGCATCAGACTCATAGTACATACTTCATTAGAATTTAATAATATGAAGAAAATAATTTTCTTTCATAAAAGTATACATTTAAATGATAAATGTGATTGAATTATAGTGGATATATGAGTTCAAATTATAAAGGAAGCAGCTTGGTTCCATGGAAGGATAAAAGAAGATTAGAGAACTGAATTCTAGACCTA
Source organism: Propithecus coquereli (assembly GCF_000956105.1). Taxonomy (NCBI): domain Eukaryota; kingdom Metazoa; phylum Chordata; class Mammalia; order Primates; family Indriidae; genus Propithecus; species Propithecus coquereli. The sequence goes on along the minus strand of NW_012140747.1, from coordinate 3,932,210 downwards.
GCCTTAACACATTCTAATTTTACAATTTTTTTTTTTTCTAATTTTACAATTTTTGAAGTCTCAACATGGGTTATTTATTATAGAGGCTTCAACAATATGGTATATAATTTTGTGTGCATGTATGTGCATGGGTGTGTTTCTCCCATCATGATTTTCCACTGAACCCTAGTGAACTGCTTTTTCTTACCTCTTAATGACACTTCAGGCCTTTTTAGTCATTTCAGTCATTTTTTGGTTTCTAAAACTTACCCCTGCCCAATTTAAGTGGGAAACTTAACAACCAAAACTTTAAACTTTACTCTTGGTTACTGATAGATATGAACTAAAGAGGAGATTTTGAGCTGCTCCTTTATTTCTGTCCTTAACCTGTCTGTGTCTAGAGACAGAAAGATTGGGGAAAAGGCACCAGCAACTCTTTATTTAAAAGGTCACAGGTGTAAAAGCCCTTCTTGTTTGTCCATGTTGCTTCTCTAACTCTTGCTGGCACCAGTGTCCTCCATGTATCAAGCATCTCAGTACTGGCCATCTTTGGGGCATATGTATGAGTTTTTTGGAGAGTCCTAAGGTCGTTTATCCCAAGTCTTTTGCTGCTGGCCCCTCCTCACCTAGTGAAAAGCCCTCTTCAAAGGAATGCCCACAGGAGAATTTAAACCCAATTATCTTCCAATATGTGCGCTCAGTGCACTGTAGTTTCCACGTCAAATCCTGGCCTCTCCCTAACTCTCATTCGCTGTTCACACAAGTATGGGGCAAATCCACAATTTTATTGCTCAACTGAATATACCCATGAAATACATTCTTTTGTACTCTCTTCTCCTTTAGTTTGAAGAGACAAAATATAGCCCTTTCCCTCTACCGAGAAATGGTAGAATATTACCTCTCATTACAAATCCTGAACTCACAAGAATATGGATAATTTCTTACTCAGAAATAATTTACTGTAAAATTCCTAAAGATTAAGTTTCTGGACCCTTTATTTGAAAAGCCCTGACATATGACCTAACAAAATATTCATGAAGTTATGAGATTTGTAAATATGCGAATGTAAATGTATTACTATATTTGTATGTGGGTCTCCAAAATTATATGATATTCAGTCTCTGTAAAACTTGGATCCACCCCACATCCTACTCTAACTTCTTTCCACTCCAGTTTTCTGTTCTTATGCACTGGGTAAAGGTTGAATTTGGTGGTCAGTCTTCAATTATAGGTGTCTTTAGAAAGCAGGAAACTTGATCAGCTCCAATGTGGACCCAAGTATCAACCCTGAGGCAATAAGAAAAGTTATATTCAACCTTAGTTTCAAAAACCTTGGCTCTTAATCCTTCTGGAAGTTAGATTCTGATTTTGAAAATGATGAAACCGGTTAGACGACATCAAGTTCTGACAATCTGGGGTAGGAAAGGAGGGTCTCATGTGTGTGCAGAAGTGTGAATGAAGAATAGTTGATGCTACAGTGACTGAAGAGAAAATGGGACGATGGTATCTGACCTCTTTTGTGTCTCCTTAGTCTACCAAGCCTCGTCGAATTTTCTGTTCTGATCTAACTTGAACCCCATGACCAATATCTCAAATGACATTATCATCGGCATCCTTGTTTCCCTTGTTTTCTATTCTTTCTTGATCAGACTTAGTAGCATCTAGTTCTATATGACTTATTCCACAGCCCTGCTTCTAAATTGAAGCAGGGTACCTCCTTCCTGGAGTGGACAGTCATTAATTGGATAAATATTTGTGTCACACAGACCTGGGTTCAAATTTTGCCTATACCACATGCAGCTGTATGACATCAGAAAGTAAAGTGTCTCCATGATCCCCAGTTTCTCTCTATCTAAAGTCATAAGATCTATCTCAGAGTGTTGTGATGAGAATTAAACCTGTTGGTATCTATACAGAACTCAGCTCAGTATATGACAGAAAATATGTATTCAATGAATGACAACCTAAAGTGCTAAATGGCACCATATATGTGAATTCCACTATCAACCGATCTTTGAAACGTCCCTAGTGTTCCTTTAGTTTTTAGTCCTGGAACTTTCCTTTATGCTAGGACATCTGTTAAACACTCCTACCATCTCTTCATACCTCCTACTAACCAGTGCTCTAATTCTCAACAAAGAATCTTTCTTTGTACTTCACTGAGAAAATAGATATCATTAAGCAAAACACGAACTTCTTCAATTCCCCCACTCCTCCTAAAACATATGCATTTTTATCTTCACCATTCTAATGATAATTTCTTTTAGTATCAAAGGAAAAATTTTCCTTAGCAAATTTTTCTCTTAAAACTTTTACCTTATATCTTCTTTGAATCACTGATCCATCAAAATTTTGCTCTATCTCATGTGTTTCATTCTTGCTTTTTCCACTCACTCCCTATACCTTATGGACGTGTTTAATCCCGTTACTATTACTGCTACTACTACTAATGGCCTTGCCTTTCCTTCAGTTACCTTCAATTATTTATATAATAATAAGCTATCCATGTTATGACAATATCAAAAATACAATAGTAAAGTGAGAATACCTAGAGGTGTGAAGACAAAGATATAAGACACCTGTGGTGGTCTTACAGGGACTACATATTTTTTATACTCTTCTTTTTAAGAAGTAGAGTCTAATTTCCTTCCCCCTGAATGTGGGCTGGAATTATTGACTCATTTCTAATGAATACAATAAAACAAGGTGACAGTTTGTCACTTTAGAGAGACTACATCATAAAAGGTTCTCTATCTCTCTTACCCTCTTTTGAATCACTTGTTCTGGGAGGCACTTGGTGCCGTGTCATGAGCATTCTATAGAAGGTTCACATTGAAAGGAACTAAGGACTATGGAGAGGCTCTTTTGGTGAGAAATCGAGGCCTCCTGCCAAGAGCATGGGAATCTCCAGCCTTAATCAAGTTTTCGGATGACTTCAGGCCCTGCTGACATCATGCCTGCAACCTCATGAGAACCTGAGCCAGCAGCACTCAGCAAAGAGCTACTGAGTTGTTGACCCTCAGAAACTGCCAGAACTGTCAGATAATTTTGTTTTTAATTTAGGCACTAAATTTGGGGATAATATGTGACACGTCACCTAATAATCTAGCCAGGTGATCTAGATTCACAGTCATTATGTTCCTTCCTGTTATTCTTGAGAAAAGAAGCTTTTGCAAATATGACTTTTTTTCAAACTGATCCATGATTAACAACTGACAATGGTAGAATATAAATGATCATTTGTCGATTTTTGGGTACCCTTGAAATTTTTCAGTTTCACGAAGAACCTTTTTTATAGAACTTCAAGAGCAGTCTCAAACTTTGTTAACACTCTGATGATTTAAGCTGTATTCAAAAGGTTTCTAAAAAGATCCTGGAAGTTTTTATTTAATTTCAGAATATTAGTTATACATGAGAGATCACAAAACATGAAATTAGAGATTCCATGAGCCCTTGGACACTATAACATTAGGAGTTTAAGCAGAAGAGGAGGATCCAGCAGAGAAATCTGAAAAGGACTGTTCAGTAATGTAGGAGGAAAACCTAAAGTGAAGGGTTCTCCAAAGCCAGATTTATAACCTCTGAAACAGTCGACTGAACAGTCCATGGTAAGTGCTCAATAAATGTTAAGCGTGTAAATCGTTCTCTACCTATTGGCCATTTTCTAACTTGTAGACAGCCTACTGTCTCATCCAATCACAGTACAGTGATAATATCCACACCTCTACTCTACGTTTCTCCATCTCTAAAACACACAGAGTGCAGGTACCAGGTCCACAGCAGGCCCATCACAGATACGAATTAGGCACAGGAGGGAGTGTTATACATAACTTCATAGAGGACAAAGGAAGAGAGGACATATGAAAATCGTGCTGTCAAATGTGACACTTATGGTTAGCTTTGTTAAGTTTGTGCAAGAAAGTTGACATTATTGTTCAAATCATGTTTGGAGATTACAAGCAGAATTAATTTTCTTCTTTCCTTTGCATGTTTTCCCTTTAATAATGAGAGTAGAGTTATATTCATTCAGGCAAAACACTAACCACCATAATTGCTTTTAGGTTTTTGTTTTGTTTTGTTTGGCCATGTAAATTCTCGATATAGCTATGCTCATGAAGAAGAATTCAAGTAGTCTGGCTGAACATTTACCACCCTGATGACAAATGGTGCTTTAGGTATGGCATTTCAATTCTGGTGCTGTGGATAGGAATGTAATAAATCAAATATTTATATGCTGTTCATTTTCGACAAAGCCTATTCTGGAGGGACACAGAAAAAAACACATATTTTATAAGGAGAAAAGCCTAGATAAAAATCTTGGTCATATAATTTACTGCAGTTTAGAGTTTACTACTGCTGTTAATGGGCATCCTCTATTAGATGGTATATTGAGATAGTATTAGACAGGTGACTAGATGAGAAGGATTTATGAAATCAGCTAAGGAGAGATAAAACTTGGGTTACAATGAAGACATATAAGTCAGAGAAATTGAGGAGTAGATAGAAATAGCATTAGAAAATATATCAAGGTCAAGCAATTCATACTGTCGAATTGAGTGAATCAAGCCAGCTGATCTGTAACTGTCAGAATATTCCAGAGATGACGGCAGTGATAAGTCAGGATAACCCATTCAGAATATATTATTATATTTGTCTTACAGAGATTATAAATTTTATGTAATTGTATGCTAGATTATATAATGTAATCTAGTTAAAATGATTTTAATTAAAAGGCTAGAAAACTCAGAGTAACTTCAAAGAATGACATTAAAAGAGTAGCTATCATTCAAATTCAGAAAAAACCTTAATCTTTTGTATTAGTAAGTAATTATGAAGAACTAGAGTTGGGGATCAAATAATTCAGATTTGTTTATAACAATCTTCTTGATGGCTTTCAGCATCTTCCATCTTTCTGCCCCTTCTACCTATCAAATGAATTGATTTCATATGAAATATGGCTTTAATTATGTTATCTCTCTTTGCAATTCCTGCTATTTAGAAACATTTAATAACTCCACTCAAAGGAATAAATCACGAACACTTTGGCATGGCATTGAAAGCTGACAACACCTGTCTCCATTGTACAGACAAACCATTTATTACTCCTCAGTGAGACTTCTTGGATCCAGGAGATGGCTTGGAGCTGTCTTTCTAATTACAGCCTCTCGGTTTTCTTATCCCTTAATCTTCTCTTCAGCTAACTTGGCTCCCCACGTTCCACCAACACTGCTTAATTTCTGTTCCCTCCAACTCAAGTCCACCTTCTCCCTAATGATTTCCTGGACTACTGAACCGCGTAAGTGAAATCTCATTTCCTATGATTGGAATTTTTTCTCAGGAAGTAATGATTTTTATGCTTTATGTGACAACTACAAGGCCCAAATATTATGAGTGCAAGGAATGTAAATTAATAATGATGAATTAATTTATATTTGATGCTAAAAAGACTCATTTAACCAGTTTTGATGTCTCATTGCTAAAAATATTAGTATAGTTATTTAATCAATAATTAAAATGCATGAGTATAAAAGCCTATAAATACCTTGAACATTTTAACTTAACATAACGTGTAAAATGCATATCCATTCACCAATTATTTTTAATGTAGGACCAAAATCATTTATTTAAATGTTTAAAGTTCTGAACTGTCTTCCTTGCATAAACTATAATCTAATGTGTGAATTTCAGCTTGAGTTTCTTCAAAGTAAGCTGAAATTTAAGACAGTTGCTAAGCAATGTGATTGTAGAATATCTCCAGATTTTTGTGATTTCTTCTTTTTCTGCGATTTTCTGACTATACATAGTTCAGCATATTTTCTTTTCCTCTCATTTTCATCAAATTTATCCTAAGCATTCAACTTCGTTTTCATACAAGCATCAACACTTCATCATATTTCTGAACATGCATACTTAAAGTTTATGATTGCAATGACAATGTTAATTGGAACAAATAGGTCTGAGAATGAATGCTTTTTGTTAAAGATTCAAGTCAGATAGTACAAACACACTAGCTTTTAGGTAGAACTTCAGTATGCTATGGGCATCCATCTGCATTAGTAACTAATTAACAGGTTGATTAACTAGAGGTTACCTAAGATTTTTTTTTATGATTAAAAAATACAGATGCTCTTTGACTACTGTGGGGTTACATCCCAACAAATCCATCATGGATTGAAAACATCATAATTCAGAAATGCATTTAATACTCCTAATCTACCAAACTTCATAGCTTAATCTAGCCTACCTTAAATGTGCTCAGAACACTTATATTAGACTACAGTTGGGCTACAATCATCTAACACAAAGCCTATTTTATAATAAAGTGTTGAATATCTCATGTAATTTATTGAATATTGTACTGAAAGTAAAAACAAAATGGTTTTATGAGTATTTATAGTTTCTGCTGAATGCTTATTGCTTTCACCCCACCAAAAAGTTGAAAAATGGTAGCTGGGGCCCTCTGTACTCAATAAATATCAATTGAGCAATTAGAATCAGAGACTTTGACTATGGGTTAGCAGTTGTTGGAATGGAGGCGATGTGGGAGGTAGAGACATAGGAATGAGTGAACCTAAACACCAACATCAAAGGCATAACAATCGCTCTGGTGGGTGGTGAGATCCAGAGAAACAGCACCAAGAGAAGTAAAGCATGGTTCCTAGTCGTAAAGCACATGAACCACACACATGTTTTGAAACTGAGGTCATTGTTCCAAGACTGTCTCCCATCCTTCGTGCAGAACCTCTTTGCTCTGATTTGTTCCTTTTGGCTTTGAGTCAGATGCTTCTTATCAGTGCTGACTCCCTATTCCATTTCTGTCACCTGTCCTAGTGGGGTCCAATTACATTAAGGGCAATGAGAGTAATCTAACATGCCAATGGCTACGATGGCTCTCTGATCCTAAAACATGTTGCACAGAACATAGAGATAATCAGCTTCAGTATTTTCCCAGTTCTAAGGTTTCTCATAGACTGACAAGTAAAACAGATGAGATAATGCAGTCATGAAAATGAAGGATTACTTATCTACATAGATTTTAAAACAGGAGAAAAAGCAGTCTGATATGATTATTGTGAAGGCTTAAGTTAGTCTTTTTTTACATTTCACGAATTATTTATTTCATGATAAACCCCTCTTAACCTTCGAGGACCTTCTCTCAGAGAGGAATTAGCTACTTGACCCTAAGTGACTCTTACTCTAATTATAATTTACTTCCCTGTGTAGGGGTGTGTTTCCTTTTTATTTTTATCTCATCGTGAAACCATTGTAATGGGAAGGGAGGCTGATTGCTGAACATTTGAGACTTCTACCTGTTTTATTCTGCCACAGTAGACCCTGTACTCTATTTGGTACAACACAACTGTGTCTAAGGCTCAATGAAATTTTATGGTCACTTTTTCTGATTTTCACAAGGTGTCAGAGATCCGTGATTTATGAATTCACAGATTTTATACTTTTTATTTTCACTAAGGTGATGGTTAATTTTATGTGTCACCCTAACTGGGTCACAGGCTGCCCAGATAGGTGGCCAAATATTATTCTGAATGTGTCCGTGAGGCTGTTTTTGGATGAGATTAACATTTGAATTGGTAAACTGAGGAAGGCAGCTCGCCCACCCCCCAGTGTGGGTGGTCAGCATCCAATCAGTTGAAAACCTGAATAGAACAGGAAGTCTGAGTAAGAAAGAATTCTTCCCGTTCAACAGCCTTTGCACTAGAACGTGGCTTCTTTTCCTGTCTTAGGACTAAGAGTAAAATATCAGCTCCTATTGGGTCTCCAGCCTGTTAGTCTCCAGACTGGAGCTACACCATTAGCCCTCCTGATTCTCAGGCCTTTGGACTTGAACTGGAACTATACCAGTGGCTCCCCCTGATCTCCAGCTTGCTGGTTCACCATGCAGGTCTTAGGACTTGCCAGCCTCCACAATCACTTCAGCAGATTCTTTATAATAAATCTCTTCGTATGTGTACATGTGTGTATATAGGCACGAGTATACATGTATACTTTATGTATATGCATGTATGTTTGAATATCTATGTATATGTGTGTATACAAACATACACACACACACACACACACACACACACCCTGTTGGTTCTGTTTCTCTAGAGAATCCTAATACAAGTGAGAAGGCTATTTACAGTAATATTTCCCCTTTCAGAGGCAATATCTTTCTTTCTCTGAATTCTTCCTCTGAGCAGTACTGCTTAATTGATAAGATGCCTATGCCTATATGTGCTAGCCTCTTCAGAAAAAGGTCTGAGTTGTACCAACTGCTTTACTTAGTTTTTCTTTGTACCCCGATGATGACTCCTCAACCACGAAATACTTACCTCAATTTCATGCACTGAAATCCATAAGCAGGCCTTTAGTGCTGATGAACTACAATGACACCACTGCACTCTAACTGGGACGACAGAGGGAGATGTTGTCTCAAAAATAAATAAATAAATAAAATTAAAATAAAAATAATGCACATAAGACCAGGAATAACTTTAACTTCTATTGTACTCTTTTTTAGACTCCCACAAAAAATCAAATAGAAAATATTTATGTTTGTTAGCTTTTATGTAAGCTAATGGCCACCATCTGCGCAAGGCCACACTTAAAAGGAAAACCTTTATTTTACTTGCATGGGTTAGATAGGAAAATGTTTTCTCTTTTAACATATTTGATCCTCATGACTTCATTAAAATAACTAATCTATTGTGTGCAACTGAGGTGTATATATAATACATGTACATGCATATATATCATACATATATATGTAAATATTAACTGCCACCACCACTACCTCCACCAAACACTACCTGACCAGGAACAATCAGACAAACCTTGTAATATTCTGCAACAGATAAGAATAGTAGTGGGATGAGAAAGATTTCAACAGGGGAATTCAGCAATGATTATTTTAAATATTAGCATAATAACCCTTTTCAATACTTTTACATGATTACTGTTTAATGGAAATAATATTTTTTAAAACTTTGGATTATTAGAAACAAATTTTTATTTAAACTCTGTGATTCACATCCTGTAGTCTTACATTATAAAATGGCTTTTGTCCTATTAAACATCTGAGTCAAAATGTTTTTATTGTTCATTTTTAAAACCTTAGATGAAAAATGTAAGTCTAATACTGCCTTAAAAACTGATTTTTTAAAAAAAATTAGCATGAAATTGTTAAGTAATGGCCAAATTAACACAAATCAGAGTTCATTACATGACATTAGCAGCTAATTTATTGAAATCATTATGTCTGCTGTTAGAGAGAGCCATATGCCAACTCCAGAAATAACAAGCTCTGGAATCAGGGTCATTGCCTTCAGATTTGCATATGTGATACATTAATTGATCTCATGTGCACATTAAAATTATAACTGCATTTTTCTTGAATATTCCCTATGAAGTTTGGATAGCATTATGTTACTAATGCAAACATTTATTTCCATTTAGTTTCTTTTGCATATGTAAATTTACTTAGACAAATCAGTGTTAGTTACATGTTTCCTTATTTTCTTTTTAAGAAATGTGTTATTTTATGTTTTTATGCTTCTATCTTTATCCTCAATGCAATGGCAAGTGTAATAATTCAACAGTTAATTCTGGGATTCTTAATTTACCCCAAAGTAGAAGGAAAATAAATTATTAATAGCTGGATTAAAAAAATACTTCCCACTAAATTATTCTAAAATGAACAAGTTAAAAAGCATATTTTATAAATTTTTCCCAAGCATTTTTAATAAAGTTGATTGCTGCGAAGATTATTAAAGATAAAGTTACAACAGTTGGATAATATAGGTTATTAGCTTCTTATGGATTTTGTTATAAATTTTACAAAGTTTTATTCTGTAATATATACGGCACCTACAATAGGTATCACATAAAATCTTGAACCCAGAAATTACATACAGGATGAACTTTGATACTATGTGTGTGAAAATAAAAAGGAATGAAGGTCAACTAAAGTGTCACTGTGCTATAGAGTCCACAAGCGTCCAATATATGGTTCTATCTCTTTCTCTCTCTCTTTCCATGCCTCTTTCCCTCTCTCCCCCTCTCTCTCTCTTTCTCTCTCTCTCTCTTTCTCTCTCTTTCACACACACACACACACACACACACACACACACTGGTATGTATATGATATGCATACAGGAATATGCATA
>NW_012140747.1:3871680-3922015 GCF_000956105.1 Propithecus coquereli | reverse complement strand
TTAATTCTAGTAAAGTTTTTTGGTAGATTCCTTGGGATTTTCTGCAAACAGATCATGTGGTCTGCAAATAAATACAATTTTACTTCTTCCTTTTCAGATTTGGAGTCTAATGTTTCTCTCTCTCTCTCTCTCTCTCTCTCTTTCTCTCTCTTTCACACACACACACACACACACACACACACACACACTGGTATGTATATGATATGCATACAGGAATATGCATAGTAAACGTTACATTAAATACCTAAAATTTACTATCTATATTCTGTGATATTGAATTAAATTGATTAGATCTATGTAATTGTTTTAACAATGTGCAATATGGGGATGGTTTTCAACTTATATATTCGAATGATGGGGAAAAGGCAATTATGACGTGAGTTGATATAGCACACTGAGTCAAATTTTCGGGTAGCCCGTGGAAAAACCAATGCCTATTTCTCCACTCCTAAAGTAAACTAAAAATTTCTAACTCAAAATCTCTAGCAAGACTGTGTGTGCACATGTGCACCTGTGTCTCTTTATGTATCTCTGTGTCTGTTGTGTTAAGTCTACCAAATGTAAAATTTATATAAGAAATTTAGGAAAGAAATTAAATAGATAAAAGTAAAGATATTCAGTAACAGGACGAAACACTTGCCTGAAAAATGTAGTACAAATTTATTGAGCTTGAAATTAGATGGAAATTAATTCCTAAACAGCATCTTACAGAAAAAAATAAATTCTCTTAAGGTCATATAGATAGGCAGATAGATGACAGATTATATAGAGTGATAGACAAATACATATTTTAATGAAGACACAATGCTTCTTAATTGTAGGACATTCACATGTATTGGAAAGCACACATAACTGTGTTTTAGGAAACCTGAATTCAAAGAGTTATGCATATACTCAGTATCGGCTTCATATAAAATAATGTAGATGGCCTTAGTTTCTAAACTCCTCTCCGGCTCATAAAGTCTGTGAATAAAGTCCATTATGTTCTCAAAGAGAAGCAAAAACTTGTAAACGGAGCTTTAGGTAATCATATGGGATTTAAAAACTGTGATGTCGATTAGCTGCATAATAGAGCAGAGGAGTGTCCGTTACTTTCTCTTACCTACTTTTCCGCTTCTTCCCCCAGTTAAGTCACCTGTTAATCTAATGGAGTCCAGTTTCCTTGATTGGGCCCCATTGCTAATAGTCATGGATGTGGCCTTTTTCTTTTTCAGTTGTTCTCGTACGTTAAAATGAGGAAGCTGAGTTAGTGACCCATTTAAGTGATTCTCTTTTCTTTTTATTATTTTCACAAGACCACTCAAATGCTTGGAAGATCTCACTACATAGGACTCTGGCGAAAACTTGATAATAAGATTGGAACTCCATGAATATTCAGTTACTTATTGATTTTTAGATAATGTCACATGCTCTGATCTATCTCTGCCCAGTAAACTCTTGGCCTACAATGGCTCAGTAAACCCTTGGCAAACAGTGACCCAGGGAAAAAAAAAAAGTGATATTTCATTTTTATTTACTACTCTTCCTACTTGGTCAACATCCTCCAAATTCATATGGTGGAAATGACCATCAAGAAAGATTGCAGGAACATTTTGCTCCATAGTTTTGCAACTTCTTCCTTTTAACAAAACCTCTTAACTCATTACACAGCTGTATAGATATTGTTTCATCTGGCCAGCAAAATGTTTCCATTTTCTTTTGTCGGTAGCCAAGCCAGCCACAGCCTCCTGTCCAGGGATTGGCCTATGAACCAGACTGGTGCAATCACAGGGCCAATGTCTCTGGCCATACTCACGTGTTCATATTCAGTATGTATGTCAAGGTAGGTCACAGTCCTTCCTGACAAGCAAGAGCTCTCCTCTGGGGTCACTAGACAAAGTGAATATAACTCTGGGAATCAATTGCCATCTTTGCTTTGCTAAATCATGCAGAGATTTGGACATATAAGGGTCACTCAGAGAGAATAAATGTCTTGGAGGCACTAGGTCACTTAGAATTCCAGAGGCATACTGGGCCCGTGTCTCTCCTTTTGATTCAGTAAATGACATCCCTTCAACACACTCCCTCTTAGTTACATTAGTTTGAATTATATTTTGGCACTTGCATGCAAAAAGGTCATATTATATCTGGTAAAAATTTAATTTTTTATCGATAATTTAAACTTTTAATAATAATTAACCATTTCATTTTTTAAATTATCATTTCCTATCCTATAATGTTTGTTTCCAGTTTTGAGGTTTAACATTTTTCTCAATGTAATAAATTATAAGGATTTTTAAAAGAATGGTATATATGGTAAAGTTATTGACTCTTTTTTTTTAATTTCAGCATATTATGGGGGTACAGATGTTTAGGTTACATATGTTGCCCTTGCCTCCCCCCTCCCCCCCAAGTCCGAGTTTCAAGCGTGTCCATCCTTGGATGGTGCGCATTGCACTCTTTGTGTATGCAAATACCCGTCCCTTCCTTCCCCCTCCCCCCTCCCCCTCCCCACTGCCTGACATCCAATAGATGTTATTCTTATATGTACACTTACGTGTTGATCAGTTAATACCAATTTGATGGTGAGTACATGTGGTGCTTGTTTTTCCATTCTTGGGGACTCTTTTTAAGCTATCTATTGAAATTGTATTTTCTCAATCTGTCATTTGCTTTTTAATATGTTTTTGAAAATGCAATATTATTTAAAGCCTTTTGGTTTTCAAATCTATAAAAACATTTCTTCCTTGAATTCTTTCTTACTCATTCAGCACATCTTTGGAGATTTGTATAAGTAATTAGAGTGAAGAACTTAACTCTTTGTATATGTGTGTATATATGTGTGTGTGTGTGTGTGTGTGTGTGTGTGTGTGTGTGTGTGTGTGTGTGTAGAGAGAGAGAGGAATATTTCTTTGGTATTGACTTTAAACAAGCAAATTGCTTTGCTTTATAACATAACATTTAAGAATTTTCACAGAACTTCTGGTTCCAGTTATTAGAGTCAGAAATCTCATTAAATTCTCTTCTATCTGAAAAATCCATTGAGTGTTCAGTAAAGAAATACAAAGTGAATAAATCCGCAGAGTTTCTGAGGACAACAGCAGAGAAACATCAACAGTCAAAAGATTAGAACGAATTTCTGGAAGACAGAAGACTGATGGGAGCACCTAAATGGGTAGATTACAATAAAAGGAGCTATTGCTCAGTACATTCAACAAGAAAAGCTGCAGTGGAGCTTGGATTGGTTTTGCACAGTGCAACTCCCAAGAGTTAGGAGCTATAAAGAAAGCAGGTATGAGAGGAGGGGCAGAAATCGTGATGACTGATGGGAAATCAATCTGAAGGACACGTTCACGTGCAAGCTTTTCCTGTTTCTGTGCATCAGGAAGCAGTGTTTGTTTTAATGCCAGATACAGGCTGATGGGTATGTTGAGGAGGACCCATGGCTCCCAGAGTTAGGGTTTGTTCGCATTAGTCAGACTGGTCTTGTTTTGGTATTTGAACGTGTCTGGATTCTTATCTGTCAGCCTGCTCCATACGTATAACACACCCCTGTAAATATCACAGTAAAAGCTCAAAATATCATACACACACCATGCACACATACACACACACCGCAAACATCTCTCTCTCTCATTCAAGGAACAGGTCAAGAACAGCAGAGGAAATCCCTGCCAGCTACGTAATTTACCTGTGTTTTTTTTTTTTTTTTTTTTTTGATGCATGCACATCAATGCCCAATTAAGGATAAGTTCATATTTTAGAAATTCAATAGTTCAAAACAGAAAGGTAAAAAAGATGGAAAAATGAGGCAACTAACCCTAAAGGAAAAGCAATAGCATTAAGGTTAGAGAACAGAATGTAAACAAATAAACAATAAACTATGTCTAATTAGTATCTTTACAGAATTTAGATAAGATATTGTTTCAACGAAATATGAACAGCCTGCTCTAAATTTAGGTAACAGTTACATAAGGTTTTAAATATGCTTAGTGAAAATGGAATCCAAAAAATAACGTTTGGAATTGAAAGTGAGGAACTATTTCAGGACATATAACTAAAAAGACACGTAACTGAAAAGTGGTAGAGAAATAATTGGCAATATTAAGGAAGAATCATGAAATATTTAAGAATAGAAAGAATGAAAAAAATGAGGTGAAGAAATTACCCAAAAAATAACAGTAGGGAAAATTTAAGAGCTGAAGATAGAGCCATATGTCTTCAGGTTGGAAGTGCCCACCTTGCATCAAGGAGGTGGAATTTTTTTAAAACCCATTCCAACCCAGAGATAGCACATAAAAATATCTAAGGGAAAGGAAAAAGAAAAATTTCCTGAAAGTTCTCAGAGACAAAAAGCAAATCCTCTACAAGGAAACGACAACCACAATGAACCTAAGATTTGCAGCTCACTAGATGCTAAGTGAGTAGATATTCCATCTACAGAGTAAATAAGTTGCAGAAGGTTTGCCTTTCACACCTTCTTTAAGCAAACAATATATACTACGGTAAAAATAAAGTCATCCAAGGAAGTATCAGACGTGGGCTTTACTCCCTTCAATTCAGAGCAGCATGACCCTGCGTACTGTCTTAATCTCTCCTCTCTCCACGTGGTTAGACATACAGGGAGCGTGTTTAGGCACCGTCTCATGATTGTCATAAATATCATTTTTATCACCATTATTTTCTATCTGGTGATTTTCATGAAATTCTTTTATCACTTTTTTTCTTGGAAATCATTAATGAAAGGATGGTAGAAGAGGTAGAGCTGGCATTGGAATCTGAGATGTGGTGAGGCTGAGTTTAAAGTTCACAGTCCCAGACAGGAAATCATAAAATCTATACTAGCCCTCCTGGTAGCACTTTGCCTATCAGCTAGGATGATTTTGCGGGCCTGCCTGCAATCTTTGTCTCTTAACCTCTTCTGATATTTTCATACATGGTATCTTGGCAGCTGTATCAGTAAAGAGAAAAGATAACACATGACTTTCCAAGTTGTTTGTTTTATTTATTTCAGTTTTAGCCTTTTCCTTCCTCTATGCTTTCATCAGCTTACATGTACATATACTTACATGAAAACGTTTCACAAACACACATGCACATACAAATACACACACACACACACACACACACACACACACACACACACAGCCATAGCCAGAAACTCTAGACTAATGTTATAAACTTGTATTCATTTCCTATTGCTGCTATAACAAATTATTACAAACTTAATGCCTTAAAACAACAAATTTTTCTTGTACAGTTTGAGAGACCAAGGATGTTTGAAATAACTATCACTGGGCCAATATCGACGTGTTGCTAGAGTTGGATTCTCTCAGGCGACTTCAGGAGAGAATCGGTTCCTTACTTCTTCCAGCTTCTGCCGGTACCCTTGGTCTGTGGCGACATCACTCCAATCCCTGCCTCCATGGCCACATTTCCCCCTCCTGATGTGTCTGACATCTCACTCTGCCTCCATGTTATAAGGACACCTGCACTTGCTCTCAAGGTCAACCTGGATAATACAGGATAATCTCCCCATCTCATGATCCTCAACTTAATCAAATATGCAAATTGTTTTCTATATAAGGTAACATTTACAGGTTCTGGAAATTAGGACATAGGTTTCTTATGGGGCCATTATTCAGTCTATCACATTTCTCCCTTTGGATCTACTTGCTATTAACGGCATCACTTTCTTTCTAGTCACATAAACTGGAAACTTCATTATAATCTCTACCTGTACTTCTTCCTGTAACACTGACACCCCACGAGGTAATAAGGCCTTCTTTCTACCCATGACTAAAGGTTACATGATTTTCTCCATGTTTACTGCCACTGCTGTAGACATATAAATTGTTCTCATCTGTACTATTTCAATAACCAAAGGAATCTTCAACTACCTTCAGTAGCTCCCCTCTGTCAGTGGTTCTTCACTGTTGGCAGGATGTGCTTAAACTATATCCATAGTACCATCTTCCACTACTTGTTTCTGCTTACTCCTTGACCTAGACACTGCCTCCATTAATAACGTGTGAAATGCGTGCCCTGTGCTATTGAACATGCATTTTTGCCATCTGGAGAGCCCTTCTTTGTGCACTGGAACTTCCTTCTAAACATTTAGAACTCATATCATATATCTCCAATATCTCTTCCATGATGGTTTTTCTCAATCACTTAGGTAATGTATCTCTCAAATATTCTTTAGCTCTTGATTCCTAACTCTTGACAGAGCATCAGCAACACTACTAATATCACAGAATTTTAACTACTTGTTCATATTCTTTCTATATTATTAGATTGTGATATCTTATGGAACTCTTTTTTCCTAGCCTCTAGCAAAATGTCATTGCAGAACAGGAATGCAACAAACATTATGTGAATCAGTAAGGACGTTCCAGGGTGGAGACACAGTATACTCAAACATTCAACTCAACACACCTCAAGTTCAGGGCAGGTAAATGAACATAATTCTCATTTATATAAAGACTAGTGTGCGATAATATAACAAACTACTCTGAAACCTAAGTAAGTGGTTTAATAAAACAAACTTTTATGTGCTGTTAATGTAAAATCTGATGAGCTTCAACAACTTTCCAGAGCAGTTTTCTATTTGGTATTTGGGCAATCTGTTTGGTTTTCATATTGATTTCTTCATCACAAAGTGTAGCTTTCAGAGCATTGCAAAAGGAAAAGAGAAAACTAGAGGACTGCAAAAGGATTTTATACAACATCAGTCCTAGCATGATTCCATCTCTTCCACTAGTATCTACTGACCACAATGAGTCACACAATCCCACCTAGCTACAGGTAGACGGGAGGATGGATTTCCACCTGTCCAGACAGGACAGGTCAGTCAGATAAGACTGAAGTGTCTACTGCACATGGTTTTTAAGTAGCCTCTGAGGAGTTCCAAAACAACCTTCAGACTTTACCCTACTTAGCAGTCAGTAACTTTTTAGAGGATGACAATATCCTCACTCACAGTGTTGATGACTGAATAATTGGCCAAACTATCTGCATATGTGCATCATTTTCACCTGCGCCCCTGGTATATCCAGGAAGGGTAGCTTTAGTGGGAGCCAATTAGAATAATTCCAATGTTTATACAGAGAAAAACACTACCACTGGCGTATTTTCATTGTCTTTTGAAATTTTTGTTAACATTTTTAGCCTGAAAAGTGTTCATTATTGTTGCAAAAGTGTACAAGGCCGTTTGTTTTATAGCATAAGAGATTTATTCTA
Source organism: Propithecus coquereli (assembly GCF_000956105.1). Lineage (NCBI taxonomy): Eukaryota > Metazoa > Chordata > Mammalia > Primates > Indriidae > Propithecus > Propithecus coquereli. The sequence goes on along the minus strand of NW_012140747.1, from coordinate 3,914,794 downwards.
CTTTAAAGACGTTCATCAAAGCATAGTCTATGGCAACTGAAAATATGTCATGCAGAATTGCACTCTGTCATCAAATGACATTAATCTAAGATCTGAGGTTACCCTGAGGTGAGGAAATAAATTGAAATTGGAAGTGTCAAACATGGCACACAGATTGATGCTCTACATTGAACTAAAAATTAATCTATTTGGGACATTGTTAGTCTTTGAAAATGCTGAAGAGTTTTGTCAACTTTAAAACAAGAGTCAGGGAAGATCTGATTTTTAACATGCTTGGTAATTTGGGAGCAAGAAAAAAAGTGATGAAAAATAGAGACAAAAATAAATACTTTCTTCAAATTCTCTATCTGAAGACATATTTCCAGTTGTAAGAACCACTCACACTGTTACTCCTTTCATAAATGACTAATTTAAGAGCAAAGTGTAAGTTATTACAGTTATTATGGCAGATCCAAATAATAGTCATATTAATAAGAGTTATAATACTTTCTCATCCATTGCATTTAAACTGCACTCTTATGATAGGAAATGATAACTGAGAATGAAATGGGCTTTTAGATTATATTATATCAATATTTTCTGTTAATTAGTAGATGAATTAGAAACTACATTAAAATGAAGGCTGCTTATGTTAAAAAACCTTGTGATATTTTTGAAAACATGGTTCAGTCATTATTAAAATAGATTATAAAATGGCATTAGACTCAGAGCCTGGCTTAAAAGTCACGTCTTTCAGATCTGTCGCCTTTAATTATTTTTAACCCCTTGAGCACTTTCACCTGCCAGCATGCATTATTTATTCCTGCTTTGTTGTCTTAATATGTTTCCCTCAAGTCTTATTCCTCAGTTTTTTTCTAATTAACTGTTTAAAACACACACAAAAAAAACCTAATAAATACAAATTTATTAGCTTCATTTAGTTCCCCAGGCATCCCTTTTGACAACAGAATATAAATGAGACAGTACAAAGCTCTTATATAAAGAGTACATATACATTTACTGAATAGCTTAGGGCCTAACAAAGTAGGTTGTCATATTATCACTATTACTGAGAATTCTGCTTCTATTACAACATTTATTAAAATTCGAATTCTAATGATTTAAAAAAAAAAAAAAAACACCTAGTAACCAGGGATGAGGAACAGCTTCCTACACTTATCCATGATTAGTATAATCTCAAAAGATAATTTCTAGAATTCCCAATTGGGAATTCTTTTTTTCTTTTTTATAATTATCACCAAGTTATGCTATTTATTTACCCCCTTTTACTGCCTTTCCTTGGGTTATGCTATTTTAAGGAGGAAGGCAAAGAAAACAAAAATGGAAAAATAATATGAATGGAGAAGTTGCTAGAAATTAGACTCCAAAAATAGTTTTTAACTTAATTACTAAAAATTTATATATATAAAACATACATATATATCTACGTATACATGTAGTCTACCAAATAAACACCATTTTAAGTTTTATAAATGAATCTCACTTCCATTATCAAATTTGATTTGGTAAAAGACAAGAATTTTTTTAAATGTCTAAAATTCCAATGGCCCATTAATAGTTTGATTTTATAAATTAAAAAAGACATATTTATTGAATGCTTATTTTATCTAAGTATGGCCTAAACAATTAACTATCTGTTTTAATCATGAGAATAAAGAAGGTAAAGAATACATACACACACACACACACACACACACACACACATACAAAGACTAATTTTAAATAACAAAAATCTAGGAGTTGTAACTTGATTACAAATGCAATGGAAACCATTGAAGAATGTTAACCAACAGTGTCATGTTATGTACTAAGTTTTAAAAATCATTCTGGTTATTTTATGTTTATGTTAAATAACCTGGTTGTACTTTGGCCTACTTTTATCTACCACATTTGATTTTTAATGTTGCTTTCAATTTGCACTTTCTACATTCCTTTTTTGTCTCTACTCTGTCACAACATCTGTTATTTTAATAATTTGCCTATGTCTAGGGCAATGCAGTAGATTCCTGGGGACACTTAATCATCTTTAAAAATTATGCCTGTCATATTTTCCAGGAATGTCTTTACCTATACCATCCCTCAAACTAGCAAGAAAATAATTTTTCAATTCCTTCCAAACACATTCTTTGGTGATCTAATTTTTATGACAATGAGATTAGCCAACATTCTCCAACCACAAACACCTTCCCCATTATGTATCCATCTTTAGACGCAAACACAAACATAGATTTGATAGTCACCAATAAGAAAGACCAGTTGGAATTAATTTAAAATGTGAAAAAGCCTGAGAAGGGGCCTGTAACATTAGATTTCAAAATAAGGAAAGGGCTGAGAGAGCACAGTGTGAAAGAGGTCTTAAATGTTAAGTAAGCACACGTCGAAGTTAAAAGAAATAGCAATAAGCATGCCTTTGATTATATAACCCTTTTTATCTTACAAAGGGTTAACTCATTTCATCCTGGCAACCCCATTATGAGATATTTTATCTCTATTTGAAAACCAAGGAAGGGAAGCAAGAAAGCCTAAGTAACTGCCTTGGATCACAAGACTTATAAATGACAGAGCAAGACCTTCAACCTAGGTCATCTGATAACAAGTCCAGGACTCTTTCCACCACCTCACACAGTGTTCCACAGCCAAGGCCTGGAAAATTAATTGTCTCAGACAGATGGGAGCTCTTAAGGAGCAATTCGATGAGGGGTTGAAGGAAAGTTTATCAGGATTACCTGTGAGATTTTAAAAATACACAAAGACACAGACTATTATATACTATATACACAAATCCTAGTGTGTGGTATTGTCATAATGAGCCAGTGGTATTGGTGGGAATGGCCATCGAAGGGTGTAAGGACTTTTAAGAACAGAAATAGTTGAGAGTCAACCATCCAAAAATTTTATTCTCAAAAATAATTTGAGCCGGGAGCGGTGGCTCACACCTGCAATCCTAGCACTCTGGGAGGCCGAGGTGGGAGGATTGCTTGAGCTCAGGAATTTGAGACCAGCCTGAGGAAGATTGAGACCCAGTCTCTACAAAAGATAGAAAAATTCATCAGCCAGATGGCTCACACCTACAGTCCCAGCTACTCGGGAGGCTGAGGCAGGAGGATCACTTGAGCCCACGAGTTAGAGGCTGCAGTGAGCTATGATGATGCCACTGCATTCTAGCCAGGGTGACAGAGTGAGACTCTGTCTCAAAGGAAAAAGAAAAACATTGGAATATTTTTATCTGAAAGCGAGAAAAAATATAGACAAATAAATTAATATAAATGCATAAGGAGGTCACTGATTATATTAGATGTAGAATAGACGTATAGTAGATGCACAAAAGTCATATCAAAGGCTAAAATCAAGATTTTGTGGATCTTATAGAAGAGTGTTAAGAAGGCTTAGGCCTCATAATAAATTGAGATGCAGAAAGTGAAAAAGCAAACAAAGGGGCTATTTAACAGTCAAACAAACAAAACTCATCATTTTTAGTTACAAAAGAAAACATATTATTTTAAAACTTGAAAAATAAAAATAATTATAGAAAATAAATTAAAAATTACCAAGAACCTCATAACATATAGATAAGTGCTACTTTATTTATAGAATATTCTCTTCAATCACATATATACATGATGTTTTAACTGCATTTATTTGGTTGCCAGAGATGCTGCACATTTTTTCATACACTCACCATAAATATTTATTATTTTTTATATTAACAATAGTAATAATTTACCCTATAAACCTCTTTACAAAGATACACTAAGTGCTTTATGTGAATTATCTTATTTAATTTTTTAATTGACTTTGTCTTCTTTCTGTTTTTAGAATTACAGTACTTATTGAAACTACTTGTGTTAGCTCTTTTTAGCTTCACAATATTAACCTTTCTTTGACATATCTGAAAGGTGTTTTAATGCTAATTTTAGAGAAAAGTAATTACAGGAGCTTTCTCATAGCTAATATTTAGGGAGGAGTGATAACAGATGACACAGAAAAGCAGCTAAGAGGCCGAGCGTGGTGGCTCATGCCTGTAATCCTAGCACTCCAGGAGGCTGAGGCAGGAGAATCACTTGAGCTCAGGAGTTCAAGACCAGCCTGAGCACCCTGTCTCTACAAAAAATAGAAAAATGATCTGGGCATGGTGATGCACACCTGTAGTCCCAGCTAATTGGGAGGCTGAGGCAGGAGGGTCGCCTTAGAGCAGTAATTTGAGGTTGCAGTGAGCTATGATGATGTCAGTGCACTCTCACTAGCCAGGACAACAGAGAGAGATGCTGTCTCAAAAAAAAAAAAAAAAAACAGATAAGATGATATATTTATTTTGTATATCTTCAGGAAATTTATTGAATTTTGTTTATATAGCAAGATTTTATAAGCTATAATTTAATATAAAATTATGAAGCAATTGTTACTACTGTTAAAATTTTCAGTTATTAAATTTTAAAAGCCAGATTTCAGATTATTAAAAGAAAAAGTATTTAGGCAAAAGAGTGGGCTAGCGACAAAATGGAAAATCGCCTGAATAAACCCATCCCGTCACTGGAGATGCACAAGCAGAGACACAGAGACATATCAAATGTAATGAGAGTGCTTGTGTGTGCGTGTATGTATGTGTATGCATATGTGTACTTATACTGTGTATGGGTGTGTGGTGATATTTATATCCACATCATTGATTAATATATGTATCCAATTTATTTTATACTTTATGTTCTACTATATGTAAAATCTTGTGGTAGGTACTTGGAAAGAATTAATGAATAATATTACATTGCATTCAAATAGGAGATATAAAATATAAAAACAACAAAATATAATATTAAGTATGAACACAACTTAGGATGCAGAAATATTTCTTCTAGATAGCACAATTAGATAAATCTCCACGAAAATTTTATACATGTTGGTGGAGAAGGCAATGGTAGTATAGATAAAAAGATGGAAAAAAATTATATAATTTAAAATGCCCCAAAATACAGTCAGCTAAGTTTCAGAAGCAGCCATGAGAAGAAAAATAGTTGATTAAACCTCAATATAAGTTTGGTGAATTATTGTGAATTAAGATCTAAGAAGTTTGAGGAATGACTATTATATCACAAATTATTGATATGATTTGAAATTCTTATTCTTGAAAGAAGAAAAAACAGAGAATATTGAAATAAAAATTTTGAATCAGGAAGCCCAAGAAAACTTATTAAAATTATAAAATTATTCAATAGAGAGATAATTTGCACAGTAGTTATGGAAACAGAGCCAACAAAATGGTGTGAGAGCCATTGCACATGTAGAATTAAGAATTCTTTGTAACTGAATGGCTATATGGCAAGTGGTATATAGAATACAGAGTGATAATGCCGAGAATCTAAGCATATCAATGCTGTTAGCAGAAACATAAAATTAGAAAAAAGAACAAACTGAGTAGGGGATACCTTAGTAAAAAACCTAGATGTCAGCTGAAGTAGCCTGCCCTTAGATACTTCAATCAAAATGACAATAATGTTTACCTATATAGAGCAAGGTCTATTTATTCTTTTGGGAAAGAGGTAGTGAAGGGTGTGGGTAACTTTTACCAGTTGTGCTTAGCTCTGTGTTTTAGCTTCTGAGGAAATAATTCACTTTACAGAAAACATTCCCTCTTATGCTTGCTGATTATTTCTTACCATGTCTACACAGTCATAAAATTTAGTCCCCTGCATATTAAAATTTCTGCCACATTACCAACTACTAAAGGGAAAAAAATATAAAAGAGAATAACTGCCAAATTTATCTATACATAATATTTTAGCAAAAAAAAAGCCATTTAATAGCTTTTAAATGTATTTTAAACATGCATTTTTGAAGTTGTAGTTCATTTACAGCCTTATACTATAATTAGACAATGTCACAAATTTTTAAAGGTTTTCTCAAGCAACATAAAGAAAGATATCTATCTTCTTCAAGGCCCTGAATGACTTTATAGTTTACTTTGATTGAGAGTGATGGGCATTAATTATCATATTTTGTTTTCCTCGGATGTGGTAGGAAGTCTCCTTGGTGGCTGCTCAATGATCTCTGCCCCCTGGTATTCATACCATTATATAATTACCTCTCCTTGAACATGGGCTGTATATAGTGACTCACTTGTAACAGATAATGGAAAACATTATGGCATGTAGCCTCTAAAACTAAATTACAGAAAGACTATGACTTCCATATGATTGTCCTCACTTGCTAGGAGGAAGGCCAGCCTGTATATTTTCATCTACCCTAAAAAGAAGCCACTAAGGCAAGAAACTAAGGGAGGTCTCTGGCCAACAACCAGTGGGGAACTGAAGTTGTCAGTTCAAGAGCCCATGAGGAATAGAGTCCTTTCAAAAATTACTTCAATGAATTTAGAAGTGGCTCTTCCCTCATTCAGGCCTTCAGATGAGACCACAGCCCTAGATGACACCTTGATTGCAGCTTTATGAGAGACCTTTAGGCAGAGATACCCAGCTAAGGCAAGCCTGATTCCTGATCCACAGAAAATATGAGATATTAAATGCTTATTATTTAAAGCTACTAGATTTGTGAATAAGGTAATCAACAACAATAGATAACTAATAGATCGGAGATTGTTTAGAAGTGAGCTTCATCTATTCTGTAAAAATAGTAATAATTATAATTCATTGGACCAAGCATATAAATGTTATCCTAGCATTAAGCAAAATAAAGACAAGTGATTACCTCATATTTTTATTATATCCATTTTTTAGAATTTATATAAATTACCTCTAGGGAATGGAACTAGTCAAGCATTGCAGTATTATATCAGTTAGTCAAAATTTATTGACTTTTTCCCGTAGATGAGTTAGCCTAGTTAATAAGATTTTCTGGGGAACTTTGGGTACAAACGGATTTTTCTGAAGACCTAGAGAGGCAAATTTACACTGGAGAAATGTAAACAACAGAGACACAAACATTAATTCTCCTCTAAAAATTCCTAGTGTAGTCTCTATTTGTTCAGATTTCACACTTCTACCATGTTATGTCAATTTATTTCTCCTGCACCCCTCTCTACTTGTTTTCATCTGTTTTTACCTATGCTAAAACTATTATTCATTGACTTGACAATTTATTTTTGATTACTTGCTTCCTGTCTTTGTTTTCTTATTCTCCACCCACAAGTTTTCTATAAATGTATTTTTCCAAGCAAAGAAAATTATTTTTTTTCAAATGACTAATTCTAGTGAAAAGTTACTAAGATAATATTTGCTTTTCACCCAGGCACATTGGATTTGATGGATCTGCTAGCAATATTAGTTATCAGTTTATGTTTTAGCACAGATTGGTGATAGTAGGATAAATTCATCCTCCAGTGGGAGGTCATCTTCAGGGGAGGCTAATTGTACTGGATAAGAAATGGTAAAAAGATATCTACTGAAGGAATAAAAAGGGCCCTCAAATTAAACTCATTTTATTTGATGACATCCTGATCATAACCAATTGCTACTCCTCTTCCTCCTTAGTTTGACACTGAAAATAAGTTTCATAAAAACAACTCAGAATGTTATCTCATAGTGAAGTACCACTTGGAGGATAAAAATTATTTCTAAATCAATACTGTAATTTTACTACAATTAGGTAAGAGAAAATCTTTTGGACTTATGAAAGCTAGAGGGATAAATTCAGTCTAAGGTATTTTATAAAGTAATATGACAAGATCACCTTTAAAAATATAAATTTTATCTTCTAGCCTGGGTGGAATAACATCAGATTTTCTCCTCTTTTTAAAACGATTTAAAAAATGGACAAAAAAACCTCATGACCATTGTAATTGATGCTTAAGAAGCATTTGATAAAATTCAACATCCCTTCATAATAAAAACTCTCAAAAAACTGGGTATAGAAGAAACCTACCTCAACACAATAAAAGCCATTTATGACAGACCCACAGCTAGTATCATACTGAATGGGGCAAAACTGAAACCATTTCCTCTAAGATCTGGAACAAGACAAGATGCACACCTTTACCACTGTTACTCAACATGGTACTGGAAATTCTACCTAAAGCAACCAGACAAGAGAAACAAATAAAGGGCTTCCAAATTTGAAAGAAAGAAGTCAAATTTGCTTGTATGCAGGTGATATGATCTTATATCCAGGGGAAACCTATAGATGCCACAAAACTACTGTTAGAACTGATAAATTCAATAAAGTTACAGGATACAAAATCAATGTACAAAAATCAGTAACATCTCTATATGCCAACAGTGAACAATCTGGAAAAGAAACCTTCTTGCTCTTCAAAGTTATAAATATTGTTTCTTCATAAGATTTCATATTAATGTACTGTGGAAAGAACATTAAAATCACAAGTACACAATGGTACCATCCTGAGATAAAAATAAAAGTACTGCAAATATACTAGAATAGTTATATTTGTGTCATTCCGTACAGACTGACTAAAAGTCAAGAAAGTCTCTGGACCTCACAGATAATAAATTAATATTTTGAAAATTAAAAGGAGCAAGCAAATTGAATATGAAGCATGTATTTTTCATCTTATATTGAATTTTGAAGTTGTCAGATTTGGGGGAAAAATACCTTATAACTCCCCTTCAACTTGTGAGTCAGGTTTCAGCCTGGAGCATCCTTCTATGAAGATGCTAGAAATGATGACAAATCATTTAATGCAACAGATCAAACACTGCCACTGCAGTGTAAACCAGAATGGCAAGGCAACGACAGTTTAAGAGACTTAAAAGAAATTCTGAACTATTCCCTGAAAGCCATTACATTAGTGAAGTTTATCTCAGTCCTGAAATTCGCATAAGTCATGCACTGAATTGAATTTACTACTAAGGAGTCAGCATCAACTACTGCAGTGTCATCTTGCTCCCCTTCTAAATCACCTTATTCTACTCAGAGATAAAAGGCTGCTTTCATTTCTGTAGGGGACAGATTAAACATTAGCAGTCAGAAGCAATTGCTTTTCCCTTCAACATCACCTCTAGCCTTCTTACTTACAACACCCTCTCCAGGGATTTCCTGCTGGCTGAAGAAGAGGCAAATAACAGTTGGGTCTCCGCACAGCATCCTTTGATTCTATGCTGTAAAAACTGAGTTTTTTCAAAACAGTATGAGAGGTCTTAGCAGGTGAGAGACAGAGTCATGACATAGAACTCTGAGAAGTTCATAAATCTTAATCCAGATTTCCCAGAAGTCTCTCGATGTGGCTTTGAATAACATATAGGCTATAGATTTGTACATTATTAATACAATTTTAGCAGTATCTGTATAGGATATCATTTCCACAACTGTTGACCAAGACAATCTCAGCATTCCCCTCTGCTTGATTAAATGTCAGACAGGTTTCTTCCTGACTATAGATCCGTGACTTTTTTTAAGAGTACTTACTTTAGAAAAGTTATTATAAAATTATAAATTCTTTCTGTGCCTCTTTAAGATGTAAATATTCTCCTAGAAATGTAATCATCGAAAAAGATAATGCCTGTACCTCTAAGTCTCTGTGGGAAGGTAGGAACTTAACTCTGAGAACTGCCAATTAGCAAACACAGATGGCCTTATCAAATTAACCAATCTTGCCCCTATCCTCTTCCAATACTTTTCTACTGGATCACCCAGGACTGCATGTACTCACCATTAAATTGACGCTAATTGATCAACACTTATGTGCACATACGGAAGTAACATTCGTCAGGTGTTGGGCAGGTGGGGGGGGGGAGGAGGGCACAGGTAAACCCACACCTAGTGGGTGCAGTGTGCACTTTCTGGGGGATGGGCATGCTTGTAGCTCTGACTGGGATGGTGTAAAGGCAAAATATGTAACCAGGGTGTTTGTACCCCAGCGATATTATGAAATAAAGAAAAAAATTCTCCCACCTTTTGTTTCCGTGGAGTTGAGTTCAACCTCTCTTCCCTATTGTAACATTCTTCAATAATGTCTCCCTTTCCTGTTTAACTCCATCTGTGCAATTTTTCTTTGACCGAGCTCTTGAGAAATCACCCCTCTTTGCTGATCATCAGGGTGCAAAATAGTTGGAATAAACTTTTGGCAAAATACTTGAAACATTTCTTAAATTGTAAAATGTGAATTATGAATCGGCTAAAGGGGGAGTCACTCTGAATTGAGGGGGTGTGGCTGACTCTTACGGATTCTGTTTAGGTTGAAGAGTTCAAGAATCCCAGTTTTACTACTTGAATGTTTTTTCCCTTGTGATCCCAAGTGCCTGCATTCCTCATGTAGTAAATAGTTTTCCCTGGAGGTATAGACTAAAACCTACTTTGCCTTTTAATATTCTGTCTTTGTAATTTTGATATCTCTTTAATTTTGATTTCTGTTTGACCTGCTGATGTGAAGAAGAAAGACAAAGGAAACTCCTAATGGAAAGTCTGAAATTTTTTTAGGGCTTATGACTGAAATATTCCAAGTCCACTATAGAAAGAAGAACTCTTGGTACATTAACTGAAAATTAAAGGTCACAAAACCAAATTGCTTTCTCCACTTTGTCCTGATATTGTTTTCCCCGTTTTTCATCACAGAATGTGGGTCCTTCAAGTGTAGAGAGGGAACTGAAAATGGTAGTGCATTCTGTCATATTGCAATAAGAGAAAAAGCTTTATAATAGTTTCCTTTGTAAACCCTGTTCAAATAATCATTTTGAAGCTCGTCCAGCAAAGACCAAACTGGCTTACAAAAATTCCACACCATCGTTTGCTTTTGTAAAGTTATTCTAAGACACCACATGGCTCTAGCTACTGTGAAAAGGTGGTTTTGGTCCTGTAATAAAATCCACTGACTACAGCAGTTAAATTTATAACTAATTAGCTGACATATAATAGAGATATTGATGTTTTTCTTCTCAATTGTCGATGGCTATATTTTAGCCCTGTATTTTCTTTGGTGATCTGCTATTATCTTCTATATTGACACTGTCTCTTTGTATATGCTGTTTCTGATATTTTCAGACTACTTTTGTGCTTAGTCTGTCTAAATAACCTTTAAAATCTTTAGTGCTTTGGTTGCTGATATTGTTATTCTTTGTCTTTATCTCTTAAATCATGGTATCCATGGACTCGTTGTAATGCGGCAGCAAAGTATATGGGTGCTAGAAAGATATTTATATACACAGATTCCTGTAAGGAAACTTGAAAGATTCTCTGTTATTCTTTCTTATTTTACATTACAAAAAACATTTTGCAACTATGGAAAAGCCTCCAACTTAAGGATTATAACTCACAATCTTACTGTATGTACTACAACTCTATGTGAGTACCTGGAATACTTAAGTTTAGAAAAAGCCTAACTTACATCCCCAGAAAAAATGATGTAGAAAGATGACTTAAATGACCACTTATATTTATATGATTAATAATAATAATTACAAAATTTATGAAGGCATCTGGAAGATAGCACCTGATTTGACATCTTTCGTACCCTACGAAATGTACTCTGCAGTACTAGGCCAAACCAAACTAAGAAAATAGTAAAAGTTACAGTCTTTGATGTTTGAAGTCTTGACGTCTTTCCCACTTCAATAGGAAAGTGAGATAAGGACAAATGTAAATGCTTGAGTATGTACAATAGGAACCAACATTTCTTAATGTTTTAACAGTTTCCAAAGCATTTTAACACTCCACCGCCACATTTGATTTCCAAGAAGCTTATGAAGAATATAGAATAGACTTAACTTCTCTTATTCTCTGGCAAGGATTTAGAATCTCAGAAAAAGTCAATTGACTTGTCCAAAGTCTAGACGTTGATATCCCTCGGGTCTCAGCCTTCTCCTCTGCCTGCATAGTCACACCTGTGGACTTATAACAACATTATGCTGACAACTCCCAAACCGCTATTTTCTTGACCAGACTTCTTTCCAGATAGATCTTCTAACCTTAGTGACTTACATGCACTATTATTAAAAGATACAAACTCAGTGTAATTTTCACTTTTCCGTTTCTGCTGAAGGAAAGTGAGGAAATTAACTTCTCTATACGTCAACAGTTTATTTGTAAAATGGGGAATATAATGAAACCTAAGACGTTAAATTACACAAGCTTTATCAGTGTCCAGATATCTCCACCGGCACATCTCGTAGGCACCTCAGATTTACTCTAAGCAAAATGACTCCTACTTTTCCTTCAGGATCCTTACCCTACCCAGTCTCCTTTCATCAGAAATCGGCACATATACCATCCAGCCAGAAAACTGAGAAGTGTATTTAATTTTTTTCTTTCTCTTAACCTTTCCCAGATTCAGTCTACTAGCAAGATCTATCAATTCAACCTTTAAAATAAATTTCAAATCTTTGTCACTTTCTGTATGTTATCGTCACAGCCCCAGACGAGTCAGCAGCCTCCCTTCCCCGGACTGTTGTAGTAGCCACACAACTGCTCCCCGCTTATGCTTTTATTATTGTGTTTCTCTCCTTTCATCCATTATTCACTGAGCAGAAAGCCCTTATTAAAAATAAATTACGCAATGCCACTCCCTCGTGTGAAACTTTACAGTGGTTTTCTATTTCACCGGGAATAGAAAAACCCATTGTCACTAAAACCCCTTAACCAAGACCCACAGGAACTTTTGTCAGGTGGTGTTTGCTCATCTCCCCATCCTCATCTTCCTCCAGTCACTGTGCGCCAGTCACAAAGGTCTGTCAACAATTCCTAGAATTTGGGAAGCTCTTTCACACTGTGGGCCCTTTATATTTTCTATTCCCTTTTCAGTGAATGTTGGTTTCCCCTGGTTTTACTCAAGAGAGATTCCTTCTCATTCTTTAAATCTTAAATTATAATCTCAGAGAGATTGTCTTTGACAATCTTATTCAAAATTCTTCAGTTAATCTTGTTTTTAAACACAACAATCTATTTTTTTCCTTCAGAGCATATATAACTATAATTGTTTTATTTGCTCGTGTCATTTATTTGTTTATCAAAAATTTTAGATGCCTATTATGTTAAAAGTTTTGTTCCAGGCTCTAAGAATACAACAGTGCATGTCCTCAGGAATCTTACTTTCTAGTGGGAGAGATGGAAAATAAGTAAGTAATCACTTTAAGGGGAAATTCAGCAGAGTAAAGGAATACACAGTTGGGAAAGGGGTTGACTGCATGCTTAGGGATTTTCTGAAAAGATATGTTTGTTTGATTTGAATAACATGAATAAAAAGGTTAGAAAAGGTGAAGGGAGAGCATCTCACCCCATGGATTAAGTGTTCGAGTCCTGTCTATGTAAAAGTCCTATAAATGCCAAATAGAAAATTTTTTTTACTTGTCAATAGAAGTTTTTATTATAACCTAAAAAAAATATTAATTTTTTAAATGCAATCCAAAGGCTTTTCAATTTGGTATATTATTTTACAGTAGCAATTATTTGTATATCATTTTAAACTCCTTCCTTTACATATCTCCTAATAACTTTATATTTTTGCCTTTGACACTTAGGTCTTGAATACACCAGGAATTGAGTTTTTGCAGGGTTTGAGTATCTTCTGCAAAACTCAATTGTCCCAGTAATTCAAAAATCCTTCCTTTTCCCGGCGATTGGCCATGCCATGCTGTCTCTCATATGGCAAGTCCTAACAAAGGCACAAATCTACTTCCATGATTTCTTTTCCATTCAGTTTATTTATGGGTCCATCCCTGTGTGAATTTTGTAAAATTTTATTTTAATTGTTTTATTGCTGCCTAAAAATATATTTTCATGTTGAAATAAGCCAGCTTGTTAAACTTTCTTATAATTTTAATGGTATGTCTGAAGATTCTGTTAGATGATCTACATATACAGTCATATCATTTGCATGTAATTAGTTTGTTTCTTCTTCAGCAAACATATGTGTGTGCACCCATGAATGTATTTCTTCTTCTTCTTCTTCTTCTTCTTCTTCTTCTTCTTCTTCTTCTTCTTCTTCTTCTTCTTCTTCTTCTTCTTCCTCTTCCTCTTCCTCTTCTTCTTCTTCTTCTTCTTCTTCTTCTTCTTCTTCTTGTTTTATTTCAGACTATTACAGCGGTACAAATGTTTTGGTTACATATATTGTCTTTGCACTGCCCAAGTCAGAGCTACAAACATGCCCAACCAACCCCAAGACAGTACGTGCCACACCTGTTAGGTGGAAATATTAATAAGTAGTTGTACATATGAGTCTAGAGGCCAGGGGAAAAGTTTGTACTACAAATGTGAATCCTAGAATCATCCACATATATTAAAACTTTGGAAGTCGGTGAAGCCATCCAGAAAGTCTGTTTGAAGAGGTGAGATGAAGAATGAAAGCTGCAAAGGACACTAAAATGTTTAAAGGGTGAGTCAAAGGAAAGGGGGCAGACAAGGGTAATGAACAATGAGGAAATGAGAAAACCAAGGAAGTGTTCTGTCCCAGAAGCAATGAGAAAATGCCAAGTGCTATTGAGCAGATGAATAATTTGAAGCTATAGAAGAGTCAGCTTGATTTGGCAACGTGGTAGCCAAATTGATGATCCTGACAAGTCCAGTTGAAAGGCTGGTGATATTGGGACTGAAAGAGAATGAAAAAGCAGGACATAGAGACAGCAAACATAAGGAGTTATTTGGCAGAATTTTACTAGAAAAGCTAACTGATTATTGGGGAAGTAGCCAGAGAACAAGTTGTTTTGTTTGTTTGTTTGTCTTGTTTTTTATTTTTTAAGATGGCAGATATTATAGAATGTTTGTATGCTGACATAGTTGAATTAATAGAAAGGGAAATCAGGATAATGTCAGAAAGAGGGAGTGGGAGATGGGGAAGGGTGGAAGGGTAGATTGATTAGGTGAGTAGAATAGGATTCCTGAGCAACTTGAAATGTGTGCTCATAAACAGAATGAGTTTAGTCAGCAAGATTGTATTTGTTTCTGTAGCCATGTTTAACTAAGCAGAAGCACTCGAGGAATGTAGTGGGCAGAGAATATGTGTACCTGTGATTAAGTTTTGCCAAGCAAGTGTTACAGAGGGAGAGGAGTAGACAATGTAGGCAAGCAATGACTGCAATAATGGACCATGAAATCTAAGCAGGAAAGAAGGAGAGAAACAAGAGGAGGTTAATGGATGGTAAAGATGTGGCAGACTTTGTGGAGGTTTGGTGGGCTACAACAATTACTGGAGTAAAGAAATGAAACTCAGGCTCCAAAAGAAGTAGTGTTTACTGTAAATATCCTACATTTCAATGTAGGCTCCATGATGCGAAGAACAGTGTTTGGACTTAGTGTGCCTCTCCAAAATATGAAGACTGTTGAGCTGAAGATAATTAAGAAGGAGCAGATGCAGGAGGGTTCTCTGCCCTCCCGCTATTTGCCTAAAAGCAAGACATGGACTTGCAAAGTCAAAAGCTATCCTGCCCTCCCACCACCACCCAACCAGGGAGAACAAAGGTTGACCACAGAACACAGCTTTAGACCCTCATCACCTAGAGATGAGACCAAAAGAATTTATATCAATAAGCTTTACTGACTGATTAACGTTTATCTGCCATTTGTTTACCTTCCCCCTAAGTTTCTGCCTGCAGAGATTAAAAATTCTTTTTTTCTTTTTTTGGTCTTGTCACTTCTCTAAAAATTTACTGTTCTTTGTTGAAGACGCTGCATAAAGT
Organism: Propithecus coquereli; assembly: GCF_000956105.1. Classification (NCBI taxonomy): domain Eukaryota; kingdom Metazoa; phylum Chordata; class Mammalia; order Primates; family Indriidae; genus Propithecus; species Propithecus coquereli. Next base: position 3,899,228 of record NW_012140747.1, on the reverse strand, counting down.
GAATTCAAAGTCACCTCTTGAAGAACTACTAATTCTCTGGGTGTCTCCCATGTGTATATGAAATAAAAATGTTGATGAACTTATGTTTATTTTTCTCTTATTCATCTGTATTTTGTTTTTTGTTTGTTTGTTTGTTTGTTTTTTGAGACAGAGTCTCACTCTGTTGCCCAGGCTAGAGTGCCGTGGTGTCAGCCTAGCTCACCGCAACCTCAAACTCCTGGGCTCGAGTGATCCTCCTGCCTCAGCCTCCCAAGTAGCTGGGACTACAGGCATGCACCACCATGTCCAGCTAATTTTTTCTATATATTTTTAGTTTTCTGGCTAATTTCTTTCTATTTTTAGTAGAGACAGGGTCTCACTCTTGCTCAGGCTGGTCTCGAACTCCTGACCTCGAGCGATCCTCCCGCCTTGGCCTCCCAGAGTGCTAGGATTACAGGCATGAGCCACCACGCTTGGCCTTCATCTGTATTTTGTAGCAAGGGTCCATTCCAATTATGAACTTATGGAATTTATTGTTTTTCCCCTACACAATCTTTTTCAAGTTTTTGAACGTTATGATTCTCACTAAAAGGAACCTGGCAGTTAATTGCCAAAACTTCCGAGGATAAATATCAAGGGATTTTTATATCAATAATTTATAGCTTTGCTTTCCTTTCAGGGTGAGTCCTATCTTCTTGCTTTCATTCTCACATCTAAAAGACTCTACAGCCTCTGGTTGTGCTCAGCCATTTGATTTATACCACTCAAATGGCTTTCCCTTAAGAATCTTGCCAGAGATTTCACATGGAAGATGTTTTTCTGAAAGGCACATGTATGAAAGCACTTTTTAAATTATTATTACCCCCAAAAGATGACAGATATTAACAGATATTTTACAGCTAACATAGTGGGAAGAGGAACATGAACACTGTACTTAATGAATTTGAATGTTGAAACAATTTTGCTATTTCAAGAATTTCTTATTGAAGAAAACCTGGCCAAACATTTCAGGCAACACTAGCTAAGAACATACTATTTTAAATTATGTATTATTTCCTAAGAACTTTAAAAGCAGCTTAAGATCCATAAATGCAAGCACTGACTTATTTATACGTACACACTTGGGAAAATGCTACTGTAAAACTATCGAGTTATCTTGGCTCCATTTAACAAAATTAAATGAAAATTCTTACTGGTCCACATAATAACTCTTTTGTGATCTTAAAAAACTAGCCCCTAGAGCTATTTTAATTTGGTCGATGAATGTATAGAAAGGTCTTTATGATACTTTTTTCCCTTTATGAAGCAGAACGCATCAATAGTTTCCAAGACCACTGCAAATTTTCAAAAGAATCAGCAGGGTGCTTGGGGAACAGGGTATCAGGGAAGACTAGAAGGGTAGGATTTAAGAAAAAATAAATGCCTACAAGTGAATTTTCTTTGGCCATTCCATATAATAATAATTGGTATCGGACATCAGATACACAGCTGCAATTACCACGTAATCATTGTCAAATTCATGCCTAGGCAGATGGTAGCAATGTTTGGGAGAGGAGATAACACTGAATTTTTAACAAGTGACAAAAGGATTGGCATGGTGCAAACAGAACACCACTGCACTTGGCGGCCAGCCAGGCAGCCCCATGTGCTGTCCTCCTGCCATCGCACAGAAGGCTTACATGCTTGACAAGATGGTGGATTCTGCCTCTCAGTGGAAGACACAGACCCTCTGAATGGAAAAAAAAAAAAAATCAGAAAGTGAGTAAATGGTTGCTCTTTATATTCTAAGGCGTGTTTGACTTGAAGGTTTAGCATGCTAGCCTAACACAATATCCTACCCTTGATAAGCAGCAGTAACCCAGCCAGGAACAGTAGAACATTCTGGGGAAGAACAAAGGTTCTGGGGCCCAGGTTCAAATACCAGCTCTCCCAAGTCCCAGCTGTGTAACTTTTGAGTAAATGATTTTACATGTCTGTACCTCAATCTGAGCATCTTTCAAATGTGAAAAATAATAGAACCTACCAGTTTTAGCTAGAATCATCTAGAAGAAGAGCCGAGATGAAGCTTCCAGTGCAAGTAACTTACTGAGGGGCTGTGCTGACAAAAAGAGGGGGAGTAGGGGAGCAGGAGAGGCGGGGGGACGCTGAGCAAGCGTGTGGTCTCCTCTGGTGTTCTCATGATTTGCTGCTGCACGCTAAACCAAAGGCTAATGGAGTAAAACAACAGTCCTTACATTGTCTCATGATTTCTGTGGATCGTGAATTTGGGCAGGCTACAGTGCTTTTAGTCCCTGCTCCACAGTGTGAGGTGAGTCAGCTCAAACAGCTGGGGGTGGCTGGGACAGCACTGGCTAGAGACATAAGCCCGAGGGCCTCATGTCTTCCCCATGTGGAATCCGTTAGTATTGAAATGCCCACGATGTGTTTTTTCATTCACGTTCCCTGCACTTGGGCTGGGATGGCTGGAACACCTGAGGCCTGGTCAGCCTCTGCCCTGTGTCTCCACATTCTCTCTCTGTGGCCGGTTGAGTTCCTCACAGCATGGCCCTCATAGGATCGTAAGACGTTTTTACATTCTGGCTTGTCTTCCCCTGAACAAATATTCCAAGAGAAAAATGGAAAAGTTTAAAAGCTTCTTATAACCTAACCGAAGTCATTTAGTGTCACTTTTGCCACATTCTGTGGGTTGAACAGGGCTAACCCAGACTCCGCATAGAAGTGGACTGCAAAAGTAGTAAACAGCAAAGGATGTGGGTTCACTGGGGAGCCGTCTTGGAATGGAGCTACCATAGCTGGCTCTATTTCAGATCTCACCGACAGGGGAAACACAGTGTCAGCCCCACTTTGAGGCACAGAGCCAGCCTTTTCTACCTTGCTACTCTCTCCAGCAAGGCAGCTTCAGCACTCTGAAATTTGAAGACTATCAATAGCTTTCTTATTAAGCCCCAGTGAGGTGTCAATTACAGCAAGAGTAGCTTGGTATGTATTGTTCGCCATTTCCCATCATGCTCCTATGAGACAGATATTATTTTCTTTGTCAGCCAGGTATACAGACTCAAAATCAGACTAAATAACTTTTTCATGTATGAACATACATACGTCAGGAAATATGAAGTGGAATTGGATTTGAACCTGGGTCTCTTTAATTTTAAAACCCTGCTTGCCAACGGTATTATACAATATTCTGTAGTAAATAATCCAGAAGTGATTATATTAAAAATTATATGGAGGCTTCTTTTTAAGTATCTATGATTTCCCCAGGATAATTTGTCTAGTGCTCCTTCACAGAAACAAAGGCAGATTGTTTGGATCAAGGGAATTGCCAAAGGCTTCACTGAGTATTCAGAGGAGCACAATAACTCAAAGAGAAAAATCATTAGCTTCCTAATGAGTCTTTTGAAATAAATAATGGCAGTGTAGCTACAGTATTCTGACCAATGAATTATAGTGTTATCACAGCCAATACAATTTCTATGTTTTTAACTTTTTTAAAAGAGACTCAATAATTGTCCTTATTATTATATTGTATAAATGCTGGTTCTACTAAGCCACAGATACGTTACCAACATAAAAAAGCATTGACTTTTTTAACTCTGCCATTTTCTCAGCGAGCAAAATTTTAAATTCAGGGGAAAAAAAGGAAATATGCTTTCTGAAATTAAAAAGTGTACTTAGTTCTATGCTTTCAGGGAAATGCAAATTAAAATCGCATCCACTATTTTAAAAGAGAAAGTAGATTCTTTGAAGATGTGGGGAGGAAAAAAGAGAAAAAAATATTTCCTGTTCTTCCCAATATTATTATTTTTTTAGTTATTCAGAATACATTCCTAAAAAAAACTTGAAGCAACTGGAAAGCAATATACTAAAATTACAAATTGAAATAGCGCACAGTGTAAAACTGTAGAAAAATACTCTGAATTAAAGAAGAATTAGAGGTGGGTGGCTTTAGTTGTAGAGGTGGGTGGTTTTAATTGGAGAAGACCAAAGGATCACACTGGTTTTTAATATCAACTAGCAACAACTATGAGCCAATCACATTGTACAATGTTTTAAATTTTGCTAAATTGTTTAATCTTCATAAAAAACTCTGTGGAATAAAGTATCATCGTTTTCTCCACGTAACATATGAAGCGATTACGGTTCACATAGCTAGTTAATGACAAAACCAAGCTTGAGGTTGTCTGAGTCCAGTTGTTACCAGAACATGTGGCCAAAGTGTACAACTACAATGAGCTTCCAAAAATTAGTCTGAAATCTAGTCTGAAACTAGATTTACTCTCAGCTATTGATAGAACTGAACTGCCTCAGGCTTCCACAATGGAGGATTTTCTCGAGTAAAGTAAATAAAATGGAGGTGGAAACCAGAATGCATGCTTCCTGCACACAGCTCAGCTCCCTGGAGGTAGAAGAGAGAAGGCTCTATTTCTACTGCTTATTGAGCAATAAGTCATATCTCCACCCCCTGGGGAGAATTATGTGAGATGGTAGGAGAAAGATCAGGAGTGTTATGCTAGTGGACATTTCTGCCCACAGTAGGAAACTACCCTCCTCCTTGTATATACACAAAATATCTAAAAGCAGAATAAAAGAAAAACGAAGACACTATCCCACTTTCTAATCCTGATGTACAAGCTGGAGGAACATAGGTCAGCCACCACATCCTTAAAGAGCTACCTGGGAAGCATAATTCTCATGAAACACCCCAGGTTGCATTATGTTCCACATCAAAAAAAAAATTCACAAAGATATGGATGATTTTGGAAAGTTTGTGTAAAAGAAATACAAACACACACTCACATATACCATATTTGTGTGTGCAATATGTGTGTATACATATGTACACATACACACACATACATATATATTATATGTATGTGTGTGAGAGAGAAGTAGTTTTACAAGGCCCAGGTCCAGTAAAGGGGTCTAGGATGAAGAGGAGAACTCTCACTTTGGGGTGTAAATTTGAGTTAAAGAAGTGCACTATAGTGGTGAGACTATGGGAGAGTAAATGTGATGAGAAGAGTCTTTACATTGGCTTGTGAAGTGTGGTTGTCTTCTTCACAGTCAGGTGGTAGATAATGTGTGCTGTAGCCTCATGGAAATCTGGGTACCAAGTTCCTTTATCTGTGGACCTCCTTAGGTGGACAGTGGCAGTAGACAGATACAAGCAAGCTGATCTGAGATACTCATGCAAGTAGGGTAGTGGACGGGGGAAGGAGGAAGGGAAATCCATAGCTTAGCACTGGGACACTTCATGATAGTGTTTGGGGGCTAGCATGATGTGAATATTGAGTTTTAAATATACTCCTGAACTGAAAGAAGCCTGTAAAGAAGAAATTACAGATATTCAAGAGAACATTTTGGTTGAATGGTGAAGACTGGTACCAGATTCAAAGGATTAAGGAGATGAGAAATTAAATGATTAGCTAAGAGAGTTGGAAACATTGAGGTCATGATAAAAACAATAAATAGATTCAGTAGAAGAGACACGATAGAGGAAATGGGAATGTAGGAGGTTGTAGTCGAAGAGTTAGATTTCTTGAAGAAGAAAAATTTTAAAAGACAATGATATTTAAAAATTGTGGTCATGATATACAATTGCAGCTCCACTAAGTAGAAGTCAAAAGTAAAGATTATATATTACAATTAAATTAAAAATAGGGGTACCCAGTAGAGCTTAATTTAAAATATATACATAAATTTTATTTAAAAGTTACCAGCAGTTTCCATCTCCGGTGATGGAAATACTACTTTACCTTTAAAATTTAAAAGAAATGCATTTGAATGGCGAAAATATAGCCATTAAAGACTTACTGTTAAATGGGTGAAGATATTAATGGCACCATTCCCCTGCATGTTAGTTTTCCAGACTGGATGTTTGCCTTGCCAACCATCCTGGGTCAGTCAAGAAGTCTGGCTTTGAACTGTACTAAGAGAAAGGATTTCTCTTCACTCGAGGGCCAAGACACACTTGATCTGGATTCCAGGGTGGGAGTATGGGCAAAGGCACTTTTATTACGGGGAGATGGGTTGATGAAAACCTCGGTTCTGTGGAAGGGGTTAGCTAGCAGAAGGGACTTCTTTAAGAGGCGTGACCAAAACACTCCATGAGCAGTGCTGTTCAAAGTTGTTTCCCCCCTCCTTCATTTAAACCCAAGCTTTCAGTAAAGTTCATTAAAGCTTGGCCTTAGTTATGCATTCAAGAGTTAAGGGACCGGCTGGTATACACACTTGAAGTGGGGATGGAATTAGGGCAGAGCAGCAGCAACTTAGAGAAGTTTAAGACATTATGGCAAGAAATGATCTATAGAAAGTGAAAACAAATGTTCAAAAGGAGGAGAGTTGGTGTAAATGAGAAGTAACTACCACGTTTCCTTGGAAATTCCTAAAATTTTTTTTAAGGGAGAATTGTAAATTTATTAAAGCATCAGGGTGGAAGTTTTGACAAGTATTACTTTGGTATTAAAGGAAAAGGTGATGACTTGAGGATTGTGAAATTTCTGAGTCCCAGATGTCTAAACAATCTTATAAAACATGTTGTTTTCTGAAAACATGCTTATAGATCAATTGGAATTTATAATACAGTTTTCAGTAAAAATCATTGATATGTTTGAGTTTACAATAGTCCATAAAGCATCTTAAACCTATAATATATTTGATTTGTACTGTTTATGATGACTTAGTAACTTTGCAGAATATCTTTACCATATTACCTCTTTTAATTCTTATAACACTCTGTTACAAAGTAGGTACCTGTTATTACTATCATTTTACAGATAACGTACATACATAACAGTGTGCCAACATGTTCAATGTCACACAGCTACTAAGTGGTTCAGCTGGAAAATGAACCACAAAACATCAGACTCCAGAACTTAAACTCTTTAACATTACACACTACAACACATTAATATTATTGAACCAAATAATTGTGTATGCAAGACAGAGAGAGAAAGAGAGAGAGAGAAAACAATCCAATTGCAGGCCTAAATTCCAGGAATATATATCTCAGCAACAGTAAGAACATCACCTCCCGTACACTCACCTTGTAGTAACAGTGGTAACTTCTAATGTGAAAATAAATGGTTATTACTCCATTTGTCTAAGACAGAAGCTACTAGTGGATGGGGACATGCCCATAACAAGAGTCATTGAATTGAGGCTTAGGATGTTTTTTGGTCCTAAAGACAGGTTGCTATCATGGTGTCCAGAATTCAGCAAATGACCACAAAGTTAATTGAACAAGGGAGGAAGTGAATAGGAAATCCCCAAGGGCAGGGCAAAGTGTTGATTCTGCATTCATTTTTCATATATAAAGAATTAGAAAAGTGGAATTTTATATTTGCGTAAGAATAAGAATACACGAAACCAAGTAAGTAGACCCATGCTAAAAGTGGGAACGAAAGGAAACAGAATGTAGAGAGACCACAATTGTACGGGCAGGGGAAGAAGAGCCAGCTAAAGAAACATAGAGAAGAGAGTAAAACATAAGTAAAAACAAAACGCGGCATTATCTCAGAAGTCATACGTTGAGTGATTTCTGAGGGAGCTATTTCTTATTTAGTTCATTGAACAGGTGTGAATGAGCCTTGTTTTATCTTGTGCCTTATCAAAACAATATTGTCATTATTGACCATTGTAACTACATCCGCAGCATTTATGACAGACCTTTCTGGGGATTGGCATTGGTATCTCACCAGAAATGTTTCACAGGCAAATTTTTAAAGAAATTTAAATATTTTTCCAGTGTGTTAATTTTGGCTTGCTTATATTCGCCTGACTTCCAGATTTAATATTAGAGAAAGATGGTACTCTCTGTAGTTTTGTAAAGCCTGGGGAAAACACAAACATGAATTGAGGTATATTTTTCAAAATTCCTAAATCTTTTAATAGAAAGCATAAAAGTCACAATCTCAGAAAGATTATTGTCAACGCACGACAGTCACGAAGCTAATAAAAAGCAAAGGAGCCTATGAAAGACTGAATCATTTTGAAATCACATATGTGAAAATGCTCCGATGAATCACTTCAGGTAAAGGAATGAAGAAAATATGAGTCACTAGAAAAGAAGTCATTAGAGCTGCCCTTCCCTGCAACCTTGAAGTTGGGCATTGGCACGTGACTTGCTTTGGCCAGTGAAATGTGCATGGATCTGATGGGTGTCACACCTGGGCAGAAATATTTAGCAGCTGCAAATGCAATCACGCCTTCTTTCTCTTCTCCTGTCCTGGCAAATGTGAAATGCATATTGACCGGGAGGGGCAACACTGAGCCATCCTACAGGTACAGCTGCCCCGGGTGTCGTTCAGATATACAGAGATTATGTGTAAATGAGAAATGAGTGCTTGTTGTTTTAGAAGAGAGATCAGTAAACTTTTTCTGTAAAGAATTAGATTGTAAAACAAGCCTCATTCACATCTATTCCATGAACAGGAAAAGCAAGAAGTTGCTCCTCCAGAAATCATAAAATGCATGACTTCTAATATAATGCCTTTTTTTGTTCTTACTTAATTTTACTTTACTTTCTCTTTCTTTTGCTGGCTCTGTTTCCATTAAAATCTCTCTATCTTAACAATTCATTCTGTCCATTCTAACATGAAAGCAGCCATAAACAGCATGTAAACAAATGTATGTGGCTGTGTTCTGGAATATTACATACAAAAACAAGAGCATGGTTTGATTTGAAGAGGTTTTAAGCCATTGAGATTTGTGGCTTGATTCCTGCTGCAACATAACAATCTAAAATAAGCACCTTTTACACTTTGTTGTCAGGTAGTATTTTATTAGAGAGGAAAGAGGTTGTGGTGTGATGTGGGCCCTATGGGGATGTATCCCCTAGAGGGAAGGAGCACACTCGTCGTGACATCCTCAACCCTTTTCAAGAAAACTTGTTTTCATCATCCGTAACTTAACAGATGCCCATGACTGGGCATCTACCCCAAAGACCAAATGATACTATATAAGAAAGACACCTGCACCCGAATGTTTATATCAGCACAATTCACAATCACAAAGATGTGAAATCAACCCAAATGCCCATCAATACCTGAGTGGATTAATAAATTGTGATATATTTATACCATGGAGCCTTACTCAGCCATAAAAATAAAATAGAGATCTACAATCTTTTGTAACAACCTATATGGCACGAGAGGGCATTTTTCTTAGTGAGGTATCCCAAGAATGTAAAAACAAACCACATCCTCCCAATACTAAATTGGAACTAATCAGTCAATACTTATGTGCACAAATGGAAGTAAAATTCAAGGGCAATCAAGCAGGTGGGAAGGGGGACGACGGATGGGTAAATAAACATCTAACAGGTACAATGCACACTAACTGGCTGCAGGGCACACTTGTAACTTTGACACAAACTCTATGATAGAAAATTATGTAACAAAAATATGTATCCTATAAATGTCTGAAATTAAAAAAAAACCTCATTCCCTTTTAAATTAACCTATGAAAATCTTAGCAATAGCGCCATGCTAAGGGACAAATGTAGTCAGTGTTTAACATCTCAATCATATTATTCATGACTTAATGATGTCTGCAACACACGTGAATTGAGATTTCAAATTCTGGACACCATTAATGTAATATAATATGCTGGGCCCCCACTCAGATCCCTTTACTGGGGCTGGAGCAGGCATCCCCATCTGCAAAAGTCACAACTTCCCCTTCTCCAGAGAACTTCCACTGGCTGAACAGGAGCCACTGCACCCTGTAGAATATGCACACTACTCCTCATCCCCATCCCTCTTCCATTTAAAACCAGTAGGCAATGACTGGGCATGGCAGACAAATACAAAAATGGCTGCTCCTTTTGCACTAAGGAGTGACTCTCCAGTGTAATTGGTGCTTTAGAGCTCCCAGTGGAATTAAGATAAGGTTAAACTCACATTTTTGCTTAGCTTATTCCCCTATCTCTTCTGCTTCCCCCAGTTGCATTGTTCAAATGGACACCTTCAGTCATTTGCACTTGAATTCCATCTCAGGCTTTTTTTCTAGAATATAAAAATTTCATGTCTCTGCTTGAAGATACTAGAAGAGATCTTAGATTTTTGAATACTCCTCAGTATTAGGAGTGCTGTTATTATTCTCATGTTGTACTGAAGAAAACAATCAGAATCCAAATCCCACACCATACCCACTTACTCATGCGATTTATAAGAAAAACTTTAAAACACTGAATTTGCAAAATTATATTACATAAAATATATCTCTAAATCTTCTTTTGTTATGATATCAAATTGACTTAGAAAAGGAATCAGGGGACAAATAAATAGCATCACAGTACAGAGGTTAAGAGAGAGACTCTGGAGTCAGATTGCAGAGCTTTCAACCTTTGTGACTGAAAGCAAGTTAATTAATGTCCCTGTACCTTAGTTTGCACACTTGTGCAATAGGGATAATTACAGCATCCCTCTCACAATTATTTTCAAAATTCCTAAGTATATGTGCTTCTACAAACTGATGAGCTTATGGAGAAATGTCACAAATATGTTATAGTTGGAAGAATAAAAAGTAGATTTTTTTTCTAAATAGAAAAATGAAAGGAATTTTATGTTTGGTAATTGATGATTCCTTCCAATAGCCACTTTAAAATTTTCCATATGTATTTGTTAAACAAAGTAAGAAAGCTCTGGGATTTATTCTGTATAATGATGGGGCTCAGAAAATAGTACAGTTTTCAAAAGCAGCAGGAATTTTAGAAATCATGTAATTCAACCTTTTTATTTGATGGTTAAGGAAACACGATGTCTATAATGATTCAGCTGTTTGCCCACCTAGATATCTGCTTCCTGCTTTATGAAAATGTTTTCCATTTCTAGAGTCTTGTTGACATCTTGTGTCACCACAGTTCAATTTACTAGATGACTTTCTAGTTCAGAAAAAAAGAATTGCTTCTTTTCCACATAATAAAATTCTCACTGGAAATCAAGACAAAACATAGACTTAGCTGGTCCTCAGTAAATGTTGCCAGATAATTATGAAAATGAACCATCACCATTGAGTAAAACAAATCCCCTTATGTTCTTATTCACCAAATTTGTAGTGAAGTATAAAAGGCAGGCTGAAATAAATTTTGCCCTTAGAAGTCAATTACACACATACGGATAACCAAACTTCATTTTATGACCACAGAAAAACATTCACTCCCAGTTTAGACCTGATCACCTTTGCTCATTTTCAATATTCTCAAAACTGTTTCACATTTTATTTCTAAGGACTGACTAGATAACTAGCATATGAATGAGTTTAATATTCATTAGAAATGAGTAGTAAAGCTCATTTACTGATATACAAAAAGTCTAAACTTGAAATGTTTCTATATGATTACTGATAACCTCTAATAGAAACCTTTTCTGGAAGAATTCCCCCATCATTCAATGGGTTTTAGGATTTTTAGAAGTTTTCTGCTTCCATCTGCATTAATGGCTTTTATGTCGTAATTGAGACTTCCATTAAAACGCAGAGTGGAATGATAGGCTTCCATTTGACCCTGGATAAAACACATTCTTTCATTCCTGACCTCATTTTTGAAAACTTTTCTGTAAAGCTTGACTGAATCATGAGCTCCTGACCCAGCTTAAAGATACCCCTGAGTCCTGATATTTTTGAGAAACATTTTGTACAGTTCTATGCCCTTTAAGTGTTATTTTCTGATTAGGGGAAGCAATGTTCCTTCCAAAATATTTTCTTAGTGGCCAAATCAAAATTACATATATTTGAAATGAGCTGACCTGAATTTGTTTCATTTTTCCACATAACACTGGCCCTGAACACAGAAATCTGTTTGAAAGTGGCTATCTGGTTCAAATTTATACTTACTACAACCCACCCTAAGGTTTTTTTTTTTTATTATTTTTTTATTTTAATCAGTGTGATCAGTAGCCCTCTCTTGCTGTCTGCCCGGGGGAGCAGCCTGCAGTTATTACTTCCACCACTGAAATCTGACACTGTATATCGTCTAAATGGGACAGATGGAGCTTGTCTAAGGTTGTATTTCATCAGCCATGTCCTTGGCAAGCCTCCCATAGACATCAGAGTAAGGCAGACTGATGCCTGATCTGTTATTTATAAAAAATGATTTAATATTAAATTACAAAATGCTATTGACACAATTATAGGAGAGAAATTAATAGTGTCAGATTTAGTAATGTGGAAGTTTCTCTGACATCATAAAACCATCATCAACCACTTTATCCATGCATCAGATTCTCACAGGCAAAAAAATATAAGAGCGACACCCTTGGTCCTATTACATAAAGCATTTGAGAAGGTAACCATAATAGTGTTTTGTTTTTTTTTTTCCTGACTCTTTCTTGGAAGAGCAAGTCAAGCTTGAAAATGATGACTTCACTGCAGGCGAGACAACTTTCAGTAAGTGCATTCACTGGTTTTTGAGTATTAAATCTCACAGGCTTACCAGAAGTTAGAGATGAATAGGGACAATGGCCATACTGTTCTATTAGAGATGTTTTATTAGGTCTAATTTTCTACTCCTAATTTTCATGGGAGGATGTGTTTTCAACTTCAATGTAAAAAGTGAAAGGCAAGAAGAATTTTCAGAAAAAGATAAGTTACTAAAAATATTGTGTAAAACAATTGATACTGGTATAGAAAGAGCTAACTTTATAGAAAGAGCTACAACAGCTAACTTTAAATCTCTGAAGCTATTGCATTGTTTTGTATTAAAGGCACCTATATGTAAGCAAACACTCTGCACATTATACACTCCTACTCCAGTTTATTATGTTTGCCATTGCATATATGTCTTCATTTCCAAAAATCTCATCTTACTAATTTACTTCATCACTTAGTTTGACACTTAGCTCAGATTCTGCATAGTGCAGTCGTGTTTTCAGGCATCTATGTTTTGTCTCTCTAAAGAGAAAGAAACTCTTTCAAGGTAAATACTCTATTTAATACAATGTGTTCTCCTCCATAGCACCAAGCAGCAAAATGAACACAGTGATAGCCATTCAATAAATTCTTGTAAAACCAATGAAAACTGAATAATTGGATTGCCTAAGAGCAGAAGTCAGCATTTAAAGAACATTAAGATATTAACAGATTTTAGTGTTTTTAGAAAAAATGAAAAGCCATGATATAGAAAATCTCATATTTCTGTTATATTTCCTTTTATTTTTCCTTCTGTTGATACTTTATAGTAAGAAGCAAAAGCCAAAAAAAGAGTTCAGAAAAGAAGGGTAGGTGACACCAAAATAAAAATAGAGAGCACTAATAAAGTGTGACAAACACAAAGATAATGGTATGTACCAGGCACAAGAGTGACAGGAAGGCTGCAGTGATCAATATTCTTAGATGGATCAGAGAGGAAATATTTGATTTGGGTCTTGAGACATGAGTAGAAATTTAACCACCATATGGAAGAAAAAATTCTAAGTGCAATAGTTATTTCTGGCTGTACGTGTTGAAGTAGATATTAAGATAAAGAAGGCAGTAATGATTATTAGAAATTAATAAGAATTTTCAAGGATCAAACATAAACTGAACCCAGACAGATGTGTAGAATGTAAATAAGTGTAGAGGTAGAAAGTAGACACAGCTCTGGGGAAATAAGAAGCTTGTTTACAAATGAGATTAATTGTGGCCAGTATTCATAAAGTGAAGAAAGGCAATCCAAAAGAGCATATTCAGTAGTACCTAATAACTTGACTCCGATAAGTTCACATCTGTCATCAAATGATCATAAATTGCCAAATACTACCTTTGGTACATTCATTTTATTGTTACACATTTTAGACTATCTAGCAATTGTCATTTCACACAGTTAAAATCAATTTCTGCTAGATCTTACAGAAAATATTTCAATAAAAATGTATTTGCAGTATTTATTGAATTTACCAAGATAATAATCAACTGAGAAATCTGAAGTCAAAGAGATCAAATAGCTTATCGATAAACCAATATCTGCTAAAACAGTTTATCTCTAGTATTAGGTCACATCATACAAGAAGAACTTTTCGGAAACATTTATTCAGTAAGGAAACACCTAAGAAGCTTAAATTGGAATCCATTTCTAGACAAACATGGTTGAGCTTATGTGAACTGCAATGAATCAGCAATAGAAAAAAATACATATAATTCACAAAAGATTTATTGGCATAATCTCCTATGGTACATCTGCTGCCTTTAGATAGCTAATAGAACCGATTTACCAGGAATGACATGTCAAAGCCTTAAGAGAAAATGACTCCTGCCAGATGCCACCTATAATCACTTTCTGCTGATTCTAATATCTGTCTCTCTCTAGATGGCCTCAATCCATTCTGGCAGACACAACACAGAGAACAATGTCAGTAGACATTAGAAATGAACGGGCACTGTACTCCTACATGGAGTAGGTCACATTGCAAACTCAATACAAAGAAGTTTAAAAGCAACTTGATTCTATTTCATTTAAATGTCATCCAGTTTAAAGTATTTCATAACAAGAATGGCATTTATAATATCAGAATTTTTAATCCCACAAGTAGGTTTGGAGTTTTTGGCCTTTGGAACTAAAGAAATTCTTTGTCCAGGCCTTTCACCACTTTCGTTATTGCAAGAAGTAGTTACTATATTCTATACCTACTATGTGCCTACCACTGCGCTAGTGTATTCAAGATGCAATGATGAATCAGATAAGGATACTAACCTGCCAGAGTTTGACATAAATTAATACCCACAGAAAAGAGAAGAGCAACAATATTAACAGTCATAGGAAATTCTTTCTAGAAAAAGTTCAAGTTATACACAACTACAGTGAAAATGCCCTGAGCAAGCCTTTATTTTCTGATATCTATTCAATTTTCTTCAAATGCTCTGATTTCTGGCTTTTATTCCTATTTTCTCAACATGCTTTGAAAAACTCTTATAATACATCTATTAGAAATGATTATTGTTCTTCAAAATTTAAAGAATAATAAATCACAGACCTTAGAGATATATCTGTATTTGAGTGCATTGTCTTAATCACAATGTTTTTGTTTTCCTCTGGATACTGCTTCTCATGTTTATTCTTGACAACTACACTGATAAAATTCACTAGAGTATAAATCTCCAAGTGTACTTTTTTGAAGGAATTTATTAAGCAAAATATAATTAAACCCCAAAGGAGAAAAACTTTTACATTTATGACAAAGGCTCTTTTATCTTTTTTATACCTTATTCATGCATCAGTCCCCAATCATATTAATGTGCACTGAAAGATTAGCTCATGGGACAAGAAGCAATTTTTCAGCCCTGTGTTGTTCAACATCTAGCTCACACTTGGCACTCCACAGGTACCAACTGGTCTACCTTAATAAACTTCAGAAAAATAAAGACATCATATGTATTCCACTGGGTTAAATGATACTCTCTTCAGATTCAGTTGCAACAATGCTGGGACCTGTTGAATTGATGGGATGTTCTTTTCCTGACAGCAGAAATCTCAAGTTGGACATTGTTTTGCCTTAAAATAAAGATTTATTTGATAGGAGCAAGAGATTCTATTATAAGGAGGATAATCAAAGAGCCAGGTAGTTCTCAAAATGACTAATTTATAAAACGGTAATGACTCAATTTTTCTTTCTCATGCGAGTTTGGAAGCAGAGTGCTTTTATGAGTATTAACAAGGGCCTCATATTTCAGTGTTTCAGAGTTATACATCTCAATTCTTTGCCTTTATAATCTTTCTCATGATACTGTTCTGCTGCCTGGGATAAGGATCAGAAAAAAATATACATGCCACCTCATTCCCACTATAATTAATTTGTTTTTATTTTATTATTATTCCAATTCTGGTGCCTCTCTCTTTCTTGACACTCCATGTCTTCCAACCACTAGCTGGGCATCTATCTATCTTCTGGCCTTTATCTGAGGATTGGGTACAGAATCTCAAGGTGGGACACAAACTCCAACCCAGTAGGTCTGTCAGTGTGAGTTTTGGGGATGAGCTGAAACCAGACAGACAGCTGACAGTCCTGGGAAAGGAACATAGGAGAAGTGTTATAAGATTGTATTAGTCTGCACCTAAGATATGGCTCTTCATAAACATGCCCATAATCTCACAATATTTCCTGTATCTAAGATTGAATATGTCAAAATGATTTTTAATACTATAATGTTTTGGCAAGGCCTTTCTAGAAAGAGAATAGATTCTGCATATGCTATAAAAAGTTATTTTAAGATTACAATAGAATCTTGAGCTTGGGAAATCACTGTGCCTTGAAGGTCTTTATTTATTGTTTATAACACTTAACTTTATCACTTGGTACACCTTTTAGTGATTTATGCTATTTAAGTCTACACAATAGATTTAAATAAAGCACAATAACACCCCACCTAACAGTTTTAGTTTTTAATATGCTCTGTGGTGACACCATAGAGCTAGCATATTTTGGAGTCAAACAGTCCTGACTAGTTCCACTTACTAGCTATGGAATCTAAAAGAAATCACCACTATCTTCAAACTTCTATTTCTTTGTCTATGAAGAGTAGGACTAGTCCCTATCTGAAATGGCATTGGGTGACGACCAAATGAGAGACGAGACATTAGATCCCTAAACAGAGTCACAAAATAGTAGAATGTGTGTATATTTGCATGACCCACACATGGGTCAGCGGGTAGCACCTTGATGAAGAAAATGCTCCGTTTTTAAACCTTAAAGAAGCAATTAATATAAGCAGCCTCCAACTTAGTAATTAGATAGCTTATATAAGGTGGCTGTTGTATTAGTTTTCTGGTGTTGCTAAAACAAATTATGATAAACTTAGTGGCTTAAAACAAGAGAAACGTATTGTCTTATAGTTCTAGAGGCCAGAGTCCTTAATGGGTCTCAGTAGGCTAAAATGAAGGTGTTGATAAGGCTGCATTTTTTTCTGTAGGCTGTAGGGGAGAATCAAGTTGTTTGTCTGTTTATTTTTGTCTTTTCTAGATTCTAGAGGCCATCCTCATTCCTTGGCTCATGAGTTTATCTTCAAAACAAAAATATTGCATCTTTTGACCACATTTCCATAGTCATATCTCCATCTACCAACAGCCTACGACTAAGCTGGGAAAGGATTTTTGCTTTTAGAAATTCAAAATCAGATTGTCTAACCTAGGTAATACAGGATAATTGTCCTTATCTCAATTTCCTTAACCCAAATCACACCTGCAAATTTCCTTTTGTCTTATAACATAACGTATTTACAGGAGATTAGGAAGTGGACTTCTTTTTTTGAGGGGAACACATTGTCCTGCCTACATAATTCTATATATGTTATTTGACTGAATTTCAGAATGTATGCCTCCATGAAATAGTGTTATATATGCTAGCTATGACCATAGATCAATGCACAATATTTCTTTAAATCATAATATATTTCAACTATAAAAATGCACTATGTGAATAAATGGACAAAATTTGGTAACAAAAGATGTTTGCAGAATTTACTTTGAGTGACTGGTACAAAATTCAAAAACTCTAAATCCTTGAGCTGAAAGATCAGGATTGGGGTGAAGAGGATGGAGCAAGGATGGGATACAGGATATAAGGCATAAGAAGCTGTCTACGGTGACCTCATTAGTGTCCCATTACAATAATGAGGCTTCCATTGACAATGGAAATGTGGTCAAAAAGATGTAACATTTTTGTTTTGAAGATGGAGGAAGGGACCCATGAGCCAAGGAATGCGGGTGGCCTCTAGAAACTAGAAAAGACAAAAACAAACAAAACCAAATTCTCCATTAAAGCCTGCAGAAAATTCTTCCAACAGCCTCACTAAGTCATGACAATATGGTTCCATTTCCTCTGCCACCTTGTGCTTTCTGCCAAAACCTTCCCTACCGTTCCCTCCCACTTAAGCCTGGAATGGACTCCCAGCTCATCCCCACAGATACTGTACTTAAAATCCACTCTGAGTTTTCACTTTGAAGATCAAAGAGAAACAAGATTCGAAAGGCTTCCTAGCATTCCTCTTCCTTTGCTCTGTATCCCTCTCGCCTTTGTCTCCCACCACTACTCCTGACCTAGGAAACACAGACCTTTCACAAGGGAAAGTTAGACATCAGGAACTTCGGGTGGGTGAATTTTCCTAAGCAGTACATGCAGGAGACCCAGAAAGTTGCATACTAGAGTGGTGGCATTGAGCTCCATAGCATCACTGGTATTATAATTTCTAGGTGACTAATCTTGCATAAAAAATGACCATAAATCTGGTATAAATTTCAAAATAGACAATGTCAGTATCATTTTCAATAGACAATACAATCTAGGGAAAAAAAATAGCCCATATTGCCCTAGATTTCATCAAAAGAGTTTTTAAGTAGAAACATCTTAATAATAGGTCCTGCTTTTTCCCTGGCTCTTTTCTACACCAGGCAACATGGGACCTTCAACCTTTCATCAAGGAAAGTTGCTGAGACTCCCTAAGCTATGTGTCACAGTTGCTGATCTCAAGCCCTCTCTACTACAAAAGCCTTCACCATATTTCTCTCTTCTTCCTACACCCTCCATTGCCCTGAAGCAGGGCAAAGGTTCCCTCAATGCTATCTCGAGGAGCACCCACCCCAGAGCCATCTCCTGGCTGACTCTGACATCTTCTCTTAAAGCTCTCCCAGCCTGTTGCTGCTGCAGATCTTCAATGTCTTAAAGTGGTCCAGCCTGCATTCCCTGGTACAGAAAAGCCATGCTGCATCCTCACAAAATGGTGTGTGTGTTGTGGGGGGATCTGTTTCTGCCCCTCCCTGACTCACATATCATAACCAAGAGTAAGTCTTTTTACACCATGAACAACTCAAGCTTCCCTGGAGAAAAGGTATTTCAGCTTCTGCCTAGAGCAGTTCTCTCCACAAGGCTGGAGTCTGAAGACAAAACTTCTCCATTGAGCTCCCAAGTGCCCCCTCCTCAGATGTGCACAAGCTTTTCTTTCAAACATCCTCATGCGAATTTGATTACTGGCAATACTCAGATATGTCTGAGTGTGTTGGGAACAGCGTGGACTATAGCTAAAACTTCCACTACACAAAGAGTGTATTTTTAAAATGATAAAGAATGTACTGGAAATGTTTCCAAGCTTTATTGGAAGAGGCCATATTACACTGTAGGGGTGAAGGGAAAGCTTCTCTTTTGCCCTCAGAAGGTTTGCTGAGAAACCAACTCACAAAAAGCAGATTATTTGGAGAAAAGGCATACAAATTTGCTATTAATGTGTACATGGAGAGTATCACGGAGTTATTACCCAAACTCCAATAGGCTGCAGAAACTTATAATACCTTCTTGAGGTTAAAAAAAAGAATAAAGGCTCACAGCATGACCCAAAACTGGTTATGATGGTAAATCAGTTTATAGTGGCAAAATAAGTCATGAGAGGGAGAAAAGAGGAGGAATGGCTAGCAAATCTGGTCTTGTCTTATAGATAAAATCTCACAGATAGCAGCACTCAGGGAGAATAGATGGTAAGTGTTTCTCTCTTTCTTTAAGGTGTCAGATTCCCAGGTATGGACAAAGGAAAGCCTGGCTGTATCATGCATATTTTCTACAGATGCAAATGTCAACTGAAGAAATAATGAGGTTCATAAATTTGGAAAGTAGAGCTTTATTTCTCATAAAGAATTACAGCCTGCAGGGTAGCCATTCTGGCAGGCTGGGAAGCATAGCCTGAGGCAGAAGCTGAGAACATGTACTTTGAGGGAAGAGACCGGGAACAGGAATTTATGTTGAGCAGGGTGGCCAAATATACATATTTAACAAGCTATAGGAAGAGTCATGAATATTTATGAAAGAAGAAACACGCATATGTAGAATTGAGCTTCATGCCCCTTCATAGATTGCATGTACAAAAACTTGGCAGTGTTAGCATCCTAGAAAGGTGGAGTTTTTTGCCTTCTGATATTGAGAGGTGAAGCGGAGGACATGAAAGATCTCACTGTACATTCTCTGTAGTGTGGTTAAAACCATTCCATAGTTGGTAGCCCCTTATCAGGAAAGAATTCTGGTCAGTTATTGTGCTGAAACCATGAAAAGGGAGGAACAGCATTAGGTGGTTGATTGAAATCAGCCATGAAACAAGTCTTTCCAAAGGGCTGGTTCTCTTTAGCCTTTAGGAACTGACCAATAAGTCAGTTTCAAGGTTTCTCTGGGGTACCCTTGGCCAAGAGGTGGTCCATTCAGTCAGCTGGGGGCCTTAGGACTTTATTTTTATTTCTCACATACTTACCCCACAAAAGACAGCTTTTCAGGGCTACATATTTTTCCCCCAATATATTACAGGGGTGCATATGTTTTTGGTTATATGGATCTCTTTTATAATGCTTGAGTCAGGGGTACAAGTATGTCCATCACCCAGATAGAATTCATTGTACCCATTAGTTATGTTTTCACCCATCTGTTCTTCCACCGTCTCTCCTGGTTGATTTCCATTGAGTTTGACTTCCTTCTGTGCACATGTGTGCTCATCAGTTAGTTCCAATTTAATAGCGAGTACATGTGGTGTTTGTTTTTCCATTCTTTAGATACTTCACTTAGGATAATGGTCTCCAGTTCCACTCAAATTGTTGCAAAAGGCATTAATGCATCTTATTATGGGGCTTAGTGGTATTCCATGATATACATATACCACATTTTGTTAATCTACTCATGAATTGATGAGCACTTGAGTTGATTCCACATTTTTGCAATTATGAATTGTGCTGCAATAAACATTCAAGTGTGGGTGTCTTTGTGATGAAGTGACTTTTTTCCTTTGAGTAAATACCCAGTAGTGGGATTGCTGAATTGAATGAGAGGTCTACTTTTAGTTCTTTGAGGAATCTCCACGCTGTTTTTCACAGAGATTGTACTAATTTGCAGTCCCACCAACAGGGTATAAGCGTTCCTTCCTCTCTGCATCCATGCCAGCATCTATCGTTTTGGGATTTTTTTAAAAAAGCCATTCTAACTGGGGTAAGATGAAATTATTCCATAACATCGAGAAGGAAGGAATCCTCCCCAACTGATTCTAAGAAGCCAGTATCATCTTGATACCAAACCAGGAAAGAACACAACAAAAAAAGAAAACTACACACCAATATCTCTCATGAATATAGATCCAAAGATCATCAGTAAAATTCTAGCAAATTCAATTCAACAGCACATCAAAAAAAATAATCCACCATGACCAAGTAGTCTTCATCCCAGTGATGCAACAATGGCTCAACATACATAAATCAATAAGTGTGATTCACCACATAAACAGAAGCAAAATCAAAGACCATATTATCCTCTCAATAGATGCAGAAAAAGCATTTAACAAAATTCAGTACCCTTTCATGATAAAAAATCCTCAAAAAATTAGGCATAGAAGAAATATATCTTAAAATTATAAAATTCATATATGACAAACCCACAGCCAACATCATACTGACTAGGGAAACGTTGAAAGCATTCCCAATAAGAACTAGAGCATGATAAGGGTATCCACTGTCACCACTTGTATTCAACAAAGTGCTGAAAGTCCTAACCAGAGCAATCAGGCAAGAAAAATAAATAAACGGTATCCAAATCAGGAAAGAGGAAGTCAAACTATTGCTTTTTGCTGATGATATGATCTTGTATCTAGAAAACCCCAAAGAGTCCACCAAGAGACTCCTGGAATAGATAAATTAATTCAGCAACATCTCACATTACAAAATCAATGTACACAAATAATTACCATTCCTGTACATCAATAACAGTTCAGCTGAGAGTCAAATGAAGGACTCAATATCATTCACAATTTCTAAAAAGAAAATAAAATACCTAGGAATGTACTTAACCAAGGGTGTAAAAGATCTCTACAAAAAGAACTATAAAATATTGAGGAAAGAAATTAAAGATGACACAAACAAATGGAAAAACATAACATGCTCATGGATTGATAGAATCAACATTGTTAAAATGTCCATACTACCCAAAGTGATTTACAGATTCAGTGTAATCCCCATGAAAATATCAATGTCATATTTCACAGATATAGAAAAAATAATTTTATACTTTGTTTGGAACCAGAAAAGAGTCCAAATAGTCAAAGCAATCTTAAGCAAAAAGCACAAATCTGGAAGCATCACCTCACCTGACTTCAAACTATACTACAAGGCTATAGTAACCAAAACAGAATGGTATTTGCACAAAAATAGAGACATGGACTAATGGAACAGAATGGAGAACCCAGACATAAAACCATCCACATAGAGCCAATTGATCTTTGGCCAAGCAGACAACAATATATACTGGTGAAAAGAATCTCTATTCAATAAATGGTGCTGGGAAAGTTGGATAGCCACATGTAGAAGAATGAAACAGGATCCATATCTCTCACCACTTGGTAAAAATTAATGCAAGATGGACAAAAGACTGACATGGAAGGCATAAAACCATGAGAATTCTAGA
This sequence comes from Propithecus coquereli, assembly GCF_000956105.1. Classification (NCBI taxonomy): domain Eukaryota; kingdom Metazoa; phylum Chordata; class Mammalia; order Primates; family Indriidae; genus Propithecus; species Propithecus coquereli. Next base: position 3,876,864 of record NW_012140747.1, on the reverse strand, counting down.
AGAAAATGCAGAAAAAACTCTTCTAGATATCAGCCTAGGCAAAGAATTTATGGAAAAAAAAAAACCCAATGACAGCAGCGGCAACAAAAATAAATAAATGGGATTTGATTAAACTAAAAAGCTTCTTCACAACTAAGGAAACAACAATAGAGCAAATACACAACCTACAGAAGGGGAGAAAATATTCTCAAGCTATACATAAAGGGCTAATAACCAGAATCTACAAAGAACTCAAGCAAATTAGCAAGAAAAAACCAAACAATCCCATTAAAAAATGGGCAAAAGACATGAACAGAAACTTTTCAAAAAAACATGGAAAAATGACAAATAAACATATGAAAAAATGCTCAGTGTCACTAATTATCAGGGCAATGCAAATTAAAACCACAATAAGATATAAGGCCTATATCTTTTTGCTGGCTTTCTGCCAGCCATCTCAAACTACCTCAAAGAAATATATTTTGGGATAAAATATTTTTTTTCCTTCAACACCAATAAATAATTTAAAAAATTGTCATATTCAGGATGATAATGATGTCTCTTGTGAATTGTCACAGTTTATCACAATCAGGTTCCCATTCTTTTGTGACTTGCGGTTATTATAATAATTAGGTTAATTTGAACCATAAAGGTTCTTTGAACATTGTTGTTACATTTCAGTGCTTTTTATGAGCTATAATGTGATCATCCTGCTGATTAGCTGTATTCACATATACTCACTCAAATCAATATTTTTTAATAACAATAATATGAAACACATTCTCTTGAGGACTTTAGGAATCAAAAATGGAAAGACATATAATCCCTGTCTTCAAGTAGCTCATAATTTTATAAGAAACTACATTCATAAAACATACTTAAGTTAAAGTACTTTAAAGATGTCTTTCTTTGGTTATACTGACAAATAGAAATTGAAATTAAAAGAGATTTCACTTACAAGTTTTCAGATTAATAAAATGGGCTTTCCAAAAAAACAGTATGGAGAAATATTCTTTGTACAGAGAAGTAAAAGTGAAAGAAGTAAACGTCGAACAGAATCTTATTTGAGACTCTTGAAGGCAAATGTAGACTGTATGCAAGTTGAGGTGTTTACAAGAGCAGGCCTGTGTTCAAGTTCAGGGCTATGTACAAGTGCAAACATGCATACAAGTACCTGAATTTGTAAAAGAATCCTCCTGTATACTACGGAATTAAATTTACCTAAAGAGAGATCTGGCATTTGCTTTAGGCTACTGGACCCTGAAATGTTCTACCTGGTAAGAGTGACTGTTGGGTGCCTTGGCCAATGGATAATCTTAAAATGTGACTCATGATGGGGGTTTTGGGACATGCCACATCAATTATGATCCCCAGAGGAAATGGAGACAAAACCTCCAGGAAGGGCTGGAAACTAAAAGGCAGCCACACGAGCACTATGTGATCAAACCCCAACAAAACCTCTGGACACCAAAGGCTTGGGTAGCTTTCCTGATTCACGATATACTTTGAGGATTGTTAACACAATGTAGCTGGAAGGAGGTAATGCTGTCCAGGAATCCATAGGAATAGAATGACCAGAAGTTTCATGCCCCTTCCAGATCTTGCCTTATGCATTTCTTCTTTTGATTGGTTCTGATTTGTGTCCTTTTTCTTAGCTCTGTGCAGCATTCTAACAAATTATCAAACCTCAGCGATTGGTTAGTGTGAACTCAAAAATTTGTAGCCAGCTAGTCAGATATGAGGGTGCCTTGGGGACCCATGAATTTGTGGCCACTGTCTATAATAAGGCCAGTCTCATGGAGGGATGTATTTTCACCTGTGAAGTTTGAGTACCTGTTGTCAAAAGTCACTGGACCTGCAATAATTATTTTATGGTTCATAAACAGGACAAAGAGTTTAGAGAGCAAGGTCCCTCGCCCTCCAAAAGTTCACTGAAAAATCACTGACATCCAGTAGATTGATGAATAGGAGAAAAAAATATGAATGTATTTAATATGCATACACAGTAGCCTTTAGAATGAAGACCCAAAAATACAGGGGAAATCGTCCAAGTTTATGCTTATGTTCAACAAAGTAGGACAGCCATGTAGAAATATGATGGGACAAAAAGAATATGATCTAATGCTAACAGACAGCAAGGAGTCTACGGCCATACCACCCTGAACGCACCTGATCTCTTCTGATCTCGAAAGCTAAGCAGGGTAGGGCCTGGTTAGTGCTTGGATGGGAGACAGTGAGGAAACCCAGAAAGGCCTATCTGTCCAGATTCTTCTTGGCCTCTCTGAGCATGCATCCCTTCTTTCTGGATGTGGGGCAGAGCCCCCTCTGGAATGGGGGTCTTATGATCTCCAGTTAGGTCATTTAATTTCTTTATGGCCAGTTTTTATATAGAATAATTTTAGGTTTTTGTGGCTGGCTTTTGGGGAAAGGCATTCTGGCTTTTATGACACACCTTGCAGAAGAGCGATTCTAGTTTCTCTGGCTAATCTGAGGGAGAATGGGACTGAGAGGCAGGAAGACAGGAGGTCAGAGAAAAACTTTTGCTTCTAAGGCTGCTTCTGAGACCTTCATCCTGTGGTACTGTTTTCTGAGCACCGACAAAGGCAAACAGGCATGGAACAGAATCATAAATCACTGTTAATGTTCATAAGAAGGATCTCCAAAATTTAAGATGAGAAAATTAGTCTCCAATTATGAATGTGACTTCTCATTAATTGTAAAGTAATTCTGGCAATTGAGATTAAAACAAGAGGAGAGAAACACCACCTCCTTACTAAATTCTTCAATAGGCCCCCGGTTAGCTAATCCAGATGTGAAAACTAGAGCAATCAGCAAGGTGAGGCTCTCTTGTTCAATATTGTTTCATCAGTGCCTATTACAGTATGTATTAAGCATGGTAGGTTATTGTCTTGGAATATATTTTTCTAAATTTCTTTATTTCCTCATCAATATTTAAATAATCAATCCTGAAAGATCTATGATTATTGAATTTTCTCTAAAGAAAACTCCCAAAGTAAAGATACCCCTTGGCCTGTCCACTTCAAGCTTTGGATTTTATAGAGGGAGAAAGAGAGCAGTTAAATGGTTACTCACACAGATCCCAATTTTCCCACTGCAGGACTTTGGCTAAGTCACAGTTGGTCATAATGGATAAGTGCAGGTAACTTTAAGAACAAAAATGGCAAGCTCTTTTGTCATCTTCACTTTACCCCTACCTATCGTAACCCTATATAGCTTCAAAGAGGTTATGTTGCAGACAACTTGATCTCTTTAGGTTAGGTTGGGCAGAGATCTATCCATTTAGTTATTTAGTTTGGTCATTATATGCACATTAACATGTAGAGTTTTTACCTCTCTGGGTCACCATTTGGTCTCTATGACTAAATGGGGCCCAGAAATAGTATAAAGCCCAGATGGAAGACTTACTAGAGGAGCAGATGGCTGCGTATTGAGAGCTGCAAAGCAGATCACCCACATCAGGACTAAATGAAATTCATTGCCAGATACATTCAAGGAGTCTCTAGCCCCAGTTGGAGATAAAATGAAACCTGCTGAGACACATAATGCTGCCGGATTGTCATCAAGCCAAAAAAAAACTGACCAGGAGTAGGCTTTAGCTTCAGTGGCCAGCAGGCCACCCAGCCATGAAGTAGGCAAGAAACACCTCCTGGAGATCAGAAGAGTCAGGAATCACACTACCCAGTGACCCATCTCTTCCATATCACCACAACCCTAAACAAGATCTTCTAAAACACAGATATATATATATATATAAATAACAGAATATATATATTCCTCCCTGGGGGTAATTTGTGTATGTGTATGGGATATGACTACATCACAGACACTTCCAAATGCAAAATTAATCATGCAGATTTTTCAGTGGGTTGCAAAACTGACTCACAGTACAATAAAATAGTGCAGAGAAAATGTAATTTCTTTATTTGGGGTAAAAGCAATCTGTTCTTCCTTTTTGTAAACCTTCTTCGCTCATTAACAAAAAAAGCAAAACTTTATACTATATAGTATATAAAAGTCAATATTTTATATACTATATATCAAGGTATAATATATAGTATTAAAAGCATAGTATATATAATATGCCTTATATATTAAAGTATGAACTGGTACAAATTTGATGAGAATTAAATTGCTCTAGATCCTTGTCACCTAGTTTTAAAGCCCTTTTATTGACAGTTGCCCATTCAATTCACCAGAGAGGACTTTCCTCTAACTGCCATGCCACATATACCCAGACTAATAAGACTTAACTGCAGTAAGCATTGCTTTGGTAAATTAGATGCAAATAAAGACTTCAGAGTTACCAAGAATGGGTAGCATCATCCTGTCACACTAGAAACAGCACATTATGGCACAAAAGGACACAAACATAGGCATAAGTACCACTGGTACATTATAACGTGGATGCTATCTAATCCTCTCTGGTGCATGTACCAGCTGAAACACTAATTTTATCTATCAAAGGAGCACTCATATTCACGCACCCATTTCTCATGGGAGTATTAATTTATTTTTGGAATCCAAGTATTTGATCAAAAATAAATATTATTATTTATTTTCATAAAGTGATTTTTTGAGTCACATATCATAGAAAAAGGTGAACTAATTTTCTATGCTCAAGGTCCCACTGAAAAAAGAATTCCACAAACTAGAAGATGTTCCTTGATTGTGTGATGTTTGCATTGTAGCACAAATCTGAATGAAGTTTCTGATATACTTTCATCTTTGATGTATATAATGAAAGTCATTATTTTTCATAGTCCCTGAACTATGAGGACAATAGGATCTGTTAGCAACCAACTCATATATATGTTGAAATCTGTCTTAACTGAAAATGCTAGTAATGGACAGCTATTTATAGAAATGGACAATTCCCATATATAGAATTTGTAAAGAAAAACACATGTGCAACCTGATCATTTCTGTAGATTGAGAGCTCAAGGACTCAAAGGCTCATCTGAAGAGACCATCACAAGCCAGGTTTTGAGGCAGTCACAGGAAGCATTAAGAAAATCCGAGGGCAGACGGGATCTGGCGCGGTCAGGGCGGGGTGACCGCAGATATAGCACCTCTTGTATACTCCTGGATAGAGCTGGAACGCATTCTACTAAGTGAAGTATCCCAAGAATGGAAAGACAAGCACCACATGTACTCACCATCAAATTGGTATTAACTGATCAACAC
>NW_012140747.1:3850797-3871630 GCF_000956105.1 Propithecus coquereli | reverse complement strand
ATAAGAATAACATCTATTGGATGTTGGGGAGGGGGGGGAGGGGGGGAGGGAGGAGGGGACGGGTATTTGCATACACAAAGAGTGCAATGCCCACCACCTGAAGGATGGACATATTTGAAACTCGGACTTAGCGGGGGAGAGGGGGCAAGGGCAACATACATAACCTAAACATCTGTACCCCCATAATATGCTAAAATAAAAAAAAAAAAGAAAATCCAAATGCCTCTCTATCCACAGTGAGATTTTACCCATGATAGCTAGTTCAGTAGACACCCCTGCAATTTACAAAATTTGAGTCTCAGATGAAACGATTTTCTGAAAGTTTTACTAATAATTTGTGAACAGAATCCTGAGGTTAATCTGGCATAAAAATAGAAAAAATATGTGATACTTTCACTTCATAGAAACAAATCTTTTTCTTTTATCATGTCTCCATTATATACATTCATAGAAGAGTAGATTATTCAGAAATGTAACTCTCGGACATTGATTTCAAATTTCCTCCACTTTTGACCTAAGAATTCTCCGGAGAAATGAATAGAATTTAAGTCTTTTGCCTTCCGCCCCACCCCTTGCCCCCCACCTCCAACTTCCCTAAGCAACCTGTCTGAAATGGACATGCAAATGAGAAGTAAAAATCCCACCTGCCTAAGAAGTTGATTATCTGCAGGTCACATTTTACGGGCTTTCAAATTCACCCACCTGGGAGAGGTCTTGTGATTCACGGTGACATCCTGTTCCTGAGTAAAGAATCTTTATCGTGAGTTCCTCCAAGTTGTTGACATACTGATTAATACATAACCTATTGACACTGAAAAGGATGCTAATTTGTTTCTGAATCACAAAGTTTTACTGATTGTCTTGCACATAGATATTTTAGCCTATATTTTGCAATCTGTAGCCAATGACCGTTAACCCTGCATTGTACCCTCCAATGAAAAGGGACCACTCTGATGTGAAGAGTCTCCCTCCCTTCTCCTAAAGGGATTTGTTCTGTTAAGTTTGAATTTGGTTGAGGGGCTGCACTCAGGGATCCGGAGGGCCACATGTGTCCTCGAGGCCACAGGTTCCCCAGCCCTGTGACCTAAACTCTCTTATAAAAGCCTTCCAATTTATAACAGGCTCTGGAACACGCCCAACTTTGTTAGTACGACTTCCTAGGTCCATCCTCGCACTTGGTTTCCAATAAATCTTTATCAAATTATTTTGCCTCAACAGCCTTAATTTTGGTTCACAAAGTGAATAGCTCTGATGAAGAGCTTGATAATTCACAAGCCCGTATCCCATTCCTTGGAGAAAAAATACAGGGGACCTGTGAGTAAATAATTCTTGAGAACAAATCCAAAGTTCAGAGCAAAAGTAGCCTTTCTTTTGTCTTTACCTACAATTGCCCATTGGTACCTTGTTCACAGAATAGAATGGAATTCTCTTGAGGACAGATTTCAAAGCAGTTCGATCATTAATAGATTTGATACAGCCAGTTTAACACTTGTAGAAATTGTCTTTCCCTAAAATTCAGTTTGAGCCTGTGCAATTTTCAAGTCAAAGACTTTTGGTAAACAATATATATTGAATACTTATATTGTATAAAGAGTTTATGTGCACTGTATCATTTAATTCTCACAATACAAGACAGGTATTATGATTGTCTCCATGTACAGATGAGGAAACCAAAGCCTAGAATTGTTAAGTAAATTGTCCCCAGTCCTAATGCTATTAAGTAGCAGTACTAACAGGTGATCTGTATGATCTTAGTTAACCCTTGGCCTAAAAAGTAAATGCAAAGAAACAAAATTGGTAAACTCCACCAAAATAATCATTTTGTTTTTTCTAATTTAGTTACCAAAAACTGTCCGCCCCCCAAAAAAGAGGGCAGCAGGAGAAGAGAAATAAAGAACTTACCAGAAAATATAAACGTATAAAAAAGACTTTTAAACTACTGTTTTTCTTGATTTGGTTTTAGTGCAGCTAAGCACTAAATTAGAAAGAATTCATACATTTTAAATCTGACCTGTTTCCTCTTACCCTTTCTTCCTTGCAAAGAAATAATGTGTCATGTTTTTATTAGATATGTGGAAAACTACACATAACAAAAAAAAAAACAAACAAAAGATACAAGAAAGTGTTCTAAATCAAAATCTCATTTTTTTTGCAGTGAGTGAAAACATCCAACCATGATCAGAAGTTAACACTTTAATTTTTATGGTAGCAAGGCAAATAAATGTGTTAACGCATTATCTTAATGTGCTAACACATTATTTTATTTATTTTACTCTTATTTATTTTACCAGAGAATTTTCTAGTATTAAGGAAATGCCTAGCCTACAAGTTATTTCATAACTATGAGTTAAGCAAATAATATTGACAGTTGAATTAATTATTGTGCGTTAAAAACTCAAGGAAGAGTTAATTTTTCCTTTCAAGGAAAAGGCCCTTCCCATACTAAGTTCTGATTCTAACAGGTATATGCCTTCCCTGCTAGATGCACTTCTTTGCATTGCATCAGCCTGAAATGTTTTTAGGATGCATAGACATTTATACTGAAACTACCCAGACTAAATACCTGTTCTAAGTTCTTTGCCTGGAAATGGTTTCATTATCAGTGTATTGCTTCTTCAGTATTTAAATGTTGCACTATTTTAACAAAGCAGGGCAAAATTAGCTGTGGATGTTGAATAGTTCAAACTGTTCCGCGTAGTAAGTGTTTGCTTTCAGTGTTTCCCGAGAGGTTATTTCACTTCTTGTTGCCTTGTGAAGAGACAAAACTGTATATAAAGACAGAAATGTGTCTGCCCTTTCAATTTCACAGCAAAATAAATCACAAAGGGTAAATCATTCCTGATAATGAAAATGATGTTTTCTGAGGGACTCTTCTTACATAATACAGAGAAAGCATAGTAAACATTTTAATTTTTCATCTGAATCTATTGCTTTAGGCCATTAGCAAAGAATATTACAGCTCTACACAAAAATAAAACTAATGTTCCATTGTCACCTTTCAGGTGAGCAGGAGCCATTTATCTTATTCAGAAACACAAAGTGATGTTTCTTTAATCAAATAGCCATGAATAAATTCATAATCTATAATATGAGTTAGAAAGGGTATTCTCACAAGAGAAAAGTAGCTTTAAGAGTTAACAGTTAAGTGATTTGGTTAGTGGGTTTTTTTGGTTGTTTTAATTTTTTTTTTTTTTTACCTTTTTTCTTTACTGGGGGGATATTAGCAGCATTTATATAAACTTAAATCACACATAGATATTTCATAATAATTATGATAGCAAAATTATAAAAATATTTTTTACACTGAGTCCTAAATGCTTTCCATACATAAATTTAATTATAAATAAATGTCGGTGCAACTATTATCTGGTCTATAAACTTTTGGAAAATTTCTTCCAATGATTGACCTATAATCCAAGGAAAATAGAAATGCTGTCAGGCAAGAAAAAGTGACTTTGGATTTCATATTTACTTCCTTTTTTCATTAATTCAACAAATAAGAGGCTGTTGCATACAATGTCCATTGGATGTATTAATAAAATTTAGAATCTGTCTTCAAGGAGCTTATGAGCTAGTAGAGGGATTTGTATTCCAATAAGCTTTCCTCATTTTCAAAAACCTCAAAACCTAGGACAACTTAATTCATCTTTGAAAGTGTCAAAATTATCATAACAAATTGAGGAAAATTATAGATTTCTATTATAATGTTTGTAAAAAAAACGTAACAAGTCTTCGCTTAGACAATACGGCTAAAATTCAACAAACCATTTAAATCTTATCCTTCTTAGAAGCTTAGAGAACTTGTAGGGAGAGCTTGTCAGAATTCTGTTGTTCTGAATTTGGACAGGAGAATATGTAGAGACCAATACAAATGAGAAACTGACAGATATGGCAACTGGAAAGTAATAGTCAAAGACTTTATTAATTTTTTTTATTCTAAAGATAAAATACACTCACATGTACTGAACATTACATGAGAAAATCCTTCTCTCTTGACCCTCTCCTAACATTGTGAATAATAGGATATTGTCTTACATAAATCTCATGTATTCATTTTAATAGTATTTGAAGAGCATATATCCACCTTTTTGCAAAACAGTAATGTTACAAAAAGGACAGTAAAAAATATTAATGGATTTTGAAGCCTTACCTTGTAGCCTTCCATGCCATTTGAAGCTGCTGCTCACCTTCCTCTAACACTCTATCTCCATCAATTGCCAGATTCCAGGAGGTAAGTAAAAGTCCAAGTTCTCCATTTTTTAAGAAACTTTGCTGTAAGAATTGCAAATAATCCTCATTATTTCCAGCGATTTTGTATTGTGTAATTGTTGTATGAAGTCGACAGAGAAATGGAGTTTCTTTTTCCAAAATATTGGGGATAGTGTAATCATTTTCCTCTCTTGAGCTTGCAAAACATGATGTTGATTGGCATTTTCTTTCTCTTTAAACTTTGAAAATAGTATGTAGATAAACCTAGGTCATCAAAGCAGAGTCAAATTGTAACAGTGGTTCAAAAAAAAACAATAGATGCTGGTGTGGATGCGGAGAGAAAGGAACACTTATACACCGTTGGTGTGACTGCAAATTAGTACAACCTCTATTGAAAACAGTATGGGGATTCCTCAACGAATTAAAAGTAGATCTACAATTCAATCCAGCAATCACACTACTGTGTATTTACCTAAAGGAAGTCATTTTATCACAAAGACAGCTGTACTCAAATATTCATCGCAGCACAATTCACAATTGCAAATATGTGAAATGAAACAAATGCCCATCAATTTATGAGTGAATTAACAAAATGTGGTATATTTATACCATGATGTACTACTCAGTCATGAAGGAAGATGACTTAATGCCTTCTGCAACAATATGGATAGAATTGGAGACCATTATCCTAAGTGAAATATCTAAATAATGGAAAAAGAAACACCACATGTACTCTCTACTAAATTGGAACTCACTGACGAGCACACATGTGCATAGAGGGAAGTATAACTCAATGGAAATCAATCGGGGGGAAGGCAAAGGAAAGGATAGTCTAAAATCTACCCAAGAGGTATAATGAACACTATCTGGGTGATGGGCACACTTACAATCCTGACTCAAGCATTACAAATGTAATCCTTGAAACCAAAAACATTTGTATCCCTGTAATACTTTGAAATAAAAAAAAAGACTCAAAATTAAGAAAATATTAAATAGCAGTTGCCAGGAATTTATGAGAAAACAGCAACCTCAAATCTTAAGTCAAAACCTTAAAACAACAGAAAAAAACAAATACAATGAGAAAGTGTTGATCATCACTCACCAAGTGGCGGAGGAACCAGAACATTATCAAAGATAATGTATAGATTTCAGATAATTGGAAGGGTGAGTTTTAAATTTAAGACACTGAGATTTGAGAGAACGAATTTTATAAAAGTTTGGGTATTTAGTGAACAAATTATTTATGACTGTTAAAAAATCATTTTGAATCATTTGTTACCAAGACAGGAAAACATGAATAACTTAATAAAATATACATAATCCAAACAAGATTTGCACAAAATATCTCTGCAACATAAGGCAGACATTTTAAATAGATCTTGATCAAAAGTCATTAGAATTAAAAGAACAAGTTTTGACCAGTGAAGTGTAATAGAAACATATTTAAGAAAATGACATTTTAAAGTGATATGCTGTCTCTCATATCCAAGGCCTGTCATATAAAGGCTATCTTACCTGAACGGTTCCTATGAGAGGGAAATGTGGGTAGGTAGCAAAGAAAAAGCTTCCCCCTCCCCACCTAAGGAGTTTATCTTTCAATGTGATGCATAATTTTGTCAAACTTTAAATTATTTTCACAATATAAGAAGTTATTCTTCAGAAGAATTAACTCTCCATAATTCACCTAGTGGTCCAACTTAATGGAGTCACTGCTGAAAAACTCCATGACTAAATTTGCTAAAAATCCTTGGTTACAATGTCAAAAATCCAGCTCAAATTGATTTAGGCAAATTGAGAGAGTTATTATAAAGTGGATGTTGCCAAGGTAAAGGCAAATGGTCCCAGGAACAAGGGGCTGAACTGTTAACAAAACTCTCTCTCTTTCCCCCCTCTGCCATCCCCCTCATTTCTCTCTCTCTCCTCTGTCTCTTTATTTCTGTTCTCACTTGCACCCACTCACTCATGCTGCTGTCTTGGTTTTCTTTGTCAAAGTCAGTCTTTAATGCAGAAAACAGCTGCAACATGCTCATCTTATCATTGCACATGGGGTGGCAACACATTTCTCTGTTCTCATGTTTAAAAGTCTCAAGACATGGCTCTGAACATCCTCACTGCTTTGGGTGCCCATTTTCAATGACATGAATCATTGCCGGGATCCCAGGGTCCCATGACAACATGGAAGCCCCACTAAAACCACATGGTTGGAGTGAGAGAAATCATTCTTCCCAGAAGAGATGGGAGCGAATGTCAAGCAGATTCACGATCATTTTTTTATATGGCTCTAGTTCCTATTTCATTTCAAAGGAGAGTAGGAGCACTCCTGAAACCCTGTCACGAATTGGCCAGGCTAAATATGCGTTCAGCCTTGCTGCTTATAGTGGTTCCATGGCCTGCGTTCTGATAGCTCACCTCCCTGCCTGGTGTTAAGAACATAATACTTTGTGAAACCATCAGTATGAGGAAAGCTTCCAGCAGGATTCTGTACACAGCATTAGTCTGTAAACTGTTGAAATATACCCAGAATGCTTGGTTAAAGGTGTTAAGTGATAAATAATGCTGAGGGTCACCTTATAACTCACGCTGCTTTTTCTCAGGACAGGAATCAAAGGGAGAAATTAGCAGCATACGCTATTTCTTTTTTTGTTTGTTTGTTTGTTTTTAACAACTTGTAATAAAAAAGCAGAAGATTTGAATTTAAAATGCCCTTTTACCAACTCAAAGAGTAAAAAGCTATTCTTTCAATTTTTCAGAGTGAACAATGCTACCATTTATACCTAATGCACAATTTAAGTACGGTCTTGGACCACCTGCACTGAAAGTGTTGGTTTTCTTGTTAAATCTGTTGAATTGTATCTTTACAGGCTAGCTTCACTATATCTGTCCTTGTAAAAAAAAAATCACCTCAAATGATTCAAGTTCAAAAACCATTGACAGTATAAATATTCTGTGTATTTTAACTCATCATTACTTTTCACATACCTAGTACATTATCAAATTGTATCAGCTTTTATTTCATTGAAGCTTTATCATTCAGCACACACTTCTTGGGTGAATAATATGTGTTTTGCAATGTGCTTCTCCCTTGTCCTTCCCTTCAAGTGTATCGATTTTAAACAAAGGCTAATGCACGATGACTGTATCACTTCATTTTTTCATTCATTTGTTCATTTATTTGTTCATTCTGCCATTCAATAAATATAAAGTGCAGGTTTCATGCCACAGGCATTGTAGATACCATGCATACAAATGAACCAAACACCAAACATCTAGTCCCTGCCTGGGCTCACAATACAGGTGCAACGGCAAACACTTGAACTTACTCTGCTGCAGAGACATGAATGCTGTAATGTACAAGACGCTATGGGGGCAAAAGAAAGAGGAATTAATGGGAAAGCATTGCAACCATATTTGTGCAAGCATGTACCTACTCCAAATGTCAATTATTTTGTTTTAGTTGTGCTAAGCCTATCTTCTGAAACCATTGTTCCAATAGATTCACAAAATTTACCTGAGCATCCATTTTTTACAGGGCAGAACTGGGTACTGATGAGAAAACAAAAAATTATAAGATTTGTCTTTGAGCTCTTGGAGTTGTTAGTAAGATGACATACTAGCAAGTGAAAAGATACTTAAAACACCGTATAATGAATTTCCATTGTCCAGTGTACTGAGTCTAAAATATTCACAAGTCACTTTAAAGCTCTTTGCCAGGGCACAACCTTTAGAGACAACCCTGATTCCTTTGTTCTGGTTTCTAGAGCTCACAACCAAATCTGCCCAAGTGTTCTTGATAAAGGCAATGCTCAAACAGTATTCTGTTTTCTATCTTTGAATTTACCCTTACATTAATTAATCCCTGGACATTGACTAATTCTCTAAACAGATATACGCCAAATTCCCATTTGCCCCAGAAATCTAAAGGACAAGTCAAGGGAAACTAAACTATTATCTATCTAAATATGTTTCCTTGTTTTCTGTACCTGTTCTGAGCTGCTCTTTAAGATGGCATGTTTTCATGCTCTTTCTCTTTCCAGGGGTACTCTTCACCTCAATCCTTATTTGACGATGCTTTAATCATTCTCAGGTCTTAGCTTCAACGTCTAAGCCTTAACCTTCCTAATCCCTTCTCCAAAACCAAATCCATTTCCCTGTTATACTTTCTCTAGCAAGTTGGACTTTCCCTTCAAAGCACATATAACAAATTGTGTTATTGGTTGGTGAGCATGTTGGTTTAATATTTCTCTTCTAAAATATAATTGCATGAGGACCAGGATGTCGTTTTTTAGTCATCATTGTGCCTGTAGCACTTAAGACCTTGGCTAGCTTACTGTAGTATACAAAAACTCATTTGGAGTGGATAAATTCCAAAAATATGTTTAGAAATCATGTTATAGAAAATGGCCAGAATGTGATAGGTTCAATGTCAAATTTTGTTATACAGTATCTTGACTACAGTTGCACTTATTATCTCAATCACACTTTTTGCAGTTAAGAATTTACAGCATATATTAACCCAAATTTGTATGCCACTATTCTTTAATGTTATGTGTTGTACTTTCAATTAAATTATATAATACTTAAGGTTGAGGGATTTTGCCTTATACATATTTTGCCTTTCCCAGAGTATTTAGGATGACACTGAGCACGTGGTAGTTTCTTATTACTGCTTAGTGAATCAAATTGCACTGAATTGAATTGAAATGAATCAAAGAAGAAACTTTCATAACATTTTGCCCTCTGGGTTTGGCAGATAGAACACTGAAGTGCTAGTCAGAATTACTGTACTTAGCTCCCAACTAGCAAGTGATTTGGAGTCATTTGAAAGCTTTCCAGTTTTTCATCTAGAGAATAAGAATAATGCCTGTTATCTTCAGGAAGATACCATAAAGATTATATACCACCATTATGTGAAAAAAGCTTAATAAATATGAAATATCATTTAATACCTGGACATGTTAAGCACAGAGCTGCAAGTTATATAATTAAGGTCTAATTCAGATAGACGAAAATATGTTAGGGTGGAGAAAGATGCATAGAGGAAGTCACAAGATAAAATTTTTGTGATTTGACTGTACTTGTCTCATTAGCTTAGTAATTCTGAGAAGGCTTTGAGTCCGTACCATTTTTAGATCTTGGAAGAGCATAAAGCTTGCACTCATATCTTGTAAAAATTTCTCCACCCATGATGAAAATTTCAGTTTTTTAAGCTGAACAGTTTCTTAGTCCAAACAGTTGTTCAAATGCCTCACTCCCTGCTTGTTTTTCTATGGATACATTCCAATTTGTTAATGCTTCTTTAGAAGCATATACTTCTATAACTCTATGACTGCATCCTAAGGCCCAACTAATTTTGGCTTTTATATTTTTATTTATTATATGTTTGTTTATTCATTTCCTCACCATTTTATCATATTGTTGGCTCAAAATGAGTATGGAGTAAGTTAAAACCTAGGATGTTCTCAAATACTATACTTGTATGGGTCTTTGTATTTTTTCACATCAAGATTCCCATTGCCAGATTGGATCCATTTAACCAATCTTCCAAAATAATTTTTGATATTGACTTTGTCATCCAACAGATTTGTCTTTCACTTTGATGACTTTGACTTTGACTTTCACCTGTTGTGACATTTACACAATTATATTGAATAGAGGAAACGTTCTAAATATTTTTTGAATGAAGGAAATCAGTGAATCTAATGGAACTAATTCTATATCCAGTGCAATTCAAAGTTAGGATAAGAAAGAAGTCAGAACTGCTGGGAATACAGTTTTGGCATGAATCATTAGAGAAAACTTTCTTTGTCATACCACTTTCTGCTCTTAGCATTGCAATATGCTAATGAGGAACACAAATATTCTACCTAGGACATCTATCAGAAGAAGATTTGAACTTCTCATCTTTGTGCTTTATTGTAGTCAGCACCTTTTGTTTATCCCTGATTTGTTGCCAACTTAGTGTTTATCTCACTGGAGCAATTTTCTTTGGCATACACTCAATATAAGCTTTTAGACACCTATTGAATCTGAAAAAAAGAGAGAGGATTTCTGTTGCCTTGGTTTTCTCTTACATCTCACATATTGAATTCAGGAATGAGCAACAGAAAACACACAAGAGAAACATGTGCAAAGTGGAAATAAGTAGTTATTTGCTATGGCTTGAGGGTGTCCCCCAAAATTCGGGTGTTGGAAACTTAATCCCCAAAGCAACCCTATTGAGAAGTGGAACCTTTAAAAAGTGATTAGGTCAGGAGGACTCTGCTTTCATGAATGGATTAATGCCATGATCACAGGAGTGGGTTAGTTATCGAGGGACTGAGTTCCTGACAAAAGGATGAATTCAGCCCTTTTTCTCTCACTCCCTTGCTCTCTCAGTCTCTGTTGTCTTTCCGCCTTCCGCCATGAGGTTATGTAGCAGAAAGGCCCTTGCCAGATGCTGGGCTCATATTGGACTTCCCACCCTCCAGAACTGCAGAGATAAATTTATTTTGCTTATAAATTACCCACTCTGTGGTGTTCTGTTATAGCAACACAAAACAGACTAAGACAGTCTTGAAAATATCCAAGGGACATCCATGCCATGAGATGACTAATTAGTGTCTTCATTAGTGCTTCACAACAAGAAATATGAGCACGGAGGGAGGGAACTCCTAGATTTCTCCAGAGAGATTATAAAATAAAGTACTCCTTGATCTGCTCTCATTTGTTCCTCTCCTTTGTCTTTAAAGACAAATAGAAGATATAAATAAGCTCCCACCTTCTGCTAAGGGCTGCACCGATTGCCAATTATTTAAATGAATAAGGAGGAGAGATGAGTACTGGGAAGTGCACTTAAACGGAAAGAAAGAGGCCAAAATGCCTGTATCATGATAATAGATTCTAGCTGCCTTTACTCACAGATATGTGCATATTTAAGATAGAAACCAGGAAGCCCTGAGCTGTAAATTTTTGTCCTTTTACTTTGTGTAGGCTTGACTGGATAAGCACTTAGAAGTATTAGCTACCCAACTCCTGCCTAATTCCTGCCTAATTCCTCCAAAACGGCTATCTATTTCCTCAGAGTCAACATCATCCTTAAAATATAATGTTGCTATGAGATAATATTTACTAAAATATTATGTCCAGGCTTTCCTGAAATATGATAGAATTTAGATTTTCATCCCAAGATTTCTTGATAAAATAGTAATAGCTAATATTTTAATATTGGTGTCTTGGTCCACATTGCATTGCTTTAAAGGAAATTCCTGAGGCAGGGTGATTTATGAAGAAAAGAGGTTTATTTGGCTTATGGTTCTGCAGACTGTTCCAGAAGCCTGGCACTGGCATCTGCTTCTTGTGAGGGCTTCAGAAAGGTTCCAATCAAGGCTGAAGGCAAAGGGGTGAGCAGGTGTGTCACATGATGGAAGGGAAAGCAAGAGAGAGAGAGTGGGGAAGTGCCACATTCTTTTAACAACAAGGTCTCCCTTGAAGTAGAGCAAGAACTCACTCATTACCACAGGAAAGGCGCCAAGCCATTCATGAGGGATCTGCCCTCATGATGAAAACACTGCGGATCAAATTTCAACATGAGATTTGGAGGAAACAAACATCCAAACTATATCGATTGGTGATGCGCCAGGCAGTACCTGAGTGTTTTATATACGTTAATTCACACACAGATGAGGAAACTGAGAATAAACAATTTGTCCAAGTTCATGTACTTGGCAAGTATTGGAGTTGGGACTAGAATCTCTGCACTCGTACCACTCTAAGGAAATATGTAAGTCTTCTTTTTACTCACCATATAGGATCTTTGACAAATAAATATCAGCAGTGCAATGAAACTTAAGTCCAGATTTAAATATCTACTCAAGCCTATGTCATAGTCTTTGATTTATTTAATACATATTAGGAATAACTAGTGAAATTTATTACTTCTACTCTTTTATAACAATTTTTGTTTTATTATGGTAAGACATACATATTATAAAAATTTACCATTTTATCATTTACCATTTTTAAGAGTACAGTTCAGTGAGTGGCATTAAGTACATTTGTATTCTTACGCAATCTTCACCATCACCCAACTCCATCCAACTCTTCCATCTTGCAAAACTGAAACTCTGAATTCATTAAACAACTTTCAATTCTTTCCTCTTCTACCACCTGGCACCCACCATTCCACTTTCTGTCTCTATGAATTTCACTAATATAGGTACCTCATATAAGTGAAATCACATAGTATTTGTCTTATTGTGACTAGCTTATTTCACTTAGCATAATGTCCCCAATGTTCATTTTCCAAGGATCGTTCATATGACATGTATTACAGCATATGTCAGAATTTTCTCCCTTTTTTAGGTTGAAAAATATTACCTTGTGTGTATAGACCACATTTTACTTATCCATTCATCCAGAGATGTACACCTGGGTTGCTTCTACCTTTTAGCTAATTTGAATAATGCTGCTGTGAAGGTGGATATAATCTCTCATTCTTTAAGCACAAGAGATAATCCATAAAAATTACTACATAAAATATCTAAAAATAATGATTTTAATTAAATTTTTGAATCAGTGCTTAAATTATACCAGCCAATTATCAAAAACATCTGTTTCAATTTACATATGCTTTTTCACTAAAGGAGTTTGGAACACACCACTCCAAAATATGCCACTCTGGCATGTTAATTGTTTTGAGTTAAAGTCGCCTAAAAAATAAAAAAAAAAATTAAAAAAAGACCCAGTCAATACAGGAAGAGCACTGTGACTTTTCTAAAACCCGGAGATAAAACTTCTGTGTGGAAGGTATCCTCACTGCACACTCAGGAATTATTACCAGAGATGGAGAGTTTACCTCTAGGTAGGAGAAATCTGCTCAAACAAACTTTATTAACTAACCTTATCTTTCTGGTCACTTATTTTTTTTTTTTTTTTTTTAAAAAAGGTCTCACTCTTTTTGCCTGGGCTAGAGTGCCGTGGCGTCAGCCTAGCTCACAGCAACCTCAAACTCCTGGGCTCAAGCAATCCTTCTGCCTCAGCCTCCCGAGTAGCTGGGACTACAGGCATGTGCCACCATGCCCAGCTAATTTTTTCTATATATTTTTAGTTGTCCAGATCATTTCTTTCTATTTTCAGTAGAGATGGGGTCTCGCTTTTGCTCAGGCTGGTCTCGAACTCCTGAGCTCAAGCAATCCACCCGCCTCGGCCTCCCGGAGTGCTAGGATTACAGGCGTGAGCCACCGCGCCCGGCCTCTAGTCACTTCTTGATGATTAACTACTCTAGTCCTACCACCCCCGCCTTGTCACGTTTTCACAACTTACTACTTTTTGTCCAACTCAGTATATAAATGTTCAACTCTGTGTTTTGGGGTTTTTATTTCTTTATGATAATCCTCATGTCACATAAAACAAATACTGCATAAATTTGAATGCTTTTCTCCTGTTAATCTATCTTATGAGTTTAATTCTCAGCCCCAGCCAAAAAACTCTAAGAGGATACAGAAAAAAAAAAAAAAATGCCTCCCCCATAGTACCATTTGAGATATTACCATAAATTTAAAGTCTATTCATTTATTTCACAAACACTTAGGAGTGCTTATTCTGTGCAGAGTATACCGAATAGTGGGTGTTTTCCGGGATTCAGTGATGATTAAAGATGGCTCTTACCCAGATTGGGCCTGAAAGCCAAACTAAGGTTTACTTCTGAAGTTTAATCAATAAGATAAAAAATGTATAGACATAATAAAATATATATGAAATACTTAGTCTAAATCCATTCAGTCAAAATAGTAATCTAGCATATAATCAATATTTTTAAAGTAATTACTTCTGTCAAATATACTCATAATAAGATGATAACAGCAATAACAGAAAAATAGACTAAAATTGTGTTAGTATGGATGTATCTGATTGCTATTGCTGCATAACAAACCACATCAAAACTCAACAGCATCTAAGCTGTGCTCAGCTAGGCAGCGTGGCCTCAAACTGTGGCAGCTGGGTGGCTCTGGTTCTTACTGCAGGTGCACAAGCTGCTGGCCAGCCATGGTGTGTTGTTTTCACAGCAATAGTGTACGTGCGAGAGAACAAGAAGAAATATATGAGGAGTCTAAGGGCGAGGCTTAGAAATGGTACGCTCCTATCACATCTACCTCATTCCATTGGCCAAAGTGAGACATGCAGCCAACCTCAAAGTCAAAAAGAATAAAAATATTTTTGCCTCCAAGTCAGAAGAACTACAAATTCACATGGCAAAAAGTATAGGCATGGGAGGAGGAAAACTGGCATGAATAAGGTGGATGAACTCAGTGGAAAATAAACATAAATTCTAACTAGAGTATTATCACTTGGCTCACAGGGAAGGAGTTATCTTAGCAGGAAACCAGAATTAATAAAGGTCATATGAAATAAAAAATGATGTCATGCTATTAGATGCTCCTTGAAACAAATGCCCGTTGTAGATCGTGAGCAGACATTATTCACAGTTTTCAGTGTAGCAGCATAATATCCAAATTTGCAGTATCTGAACTGCCTTTGAAAATTGGAAAGGACTATAATTAAGGATGTGGGGACTGGACAAAGGTAAGTATTCTTGGAGATTTATGTGGCATGAGTAAAAGTGAAAAAAGAATATCTGAGGGAATGATCAGGGAACGTAGAACAATTTATTTAAGGAAGCGGTGGGAGATACATTATGGAGTTTTAAGAATGTTTTTAAAAAGAAGATTTGGTTTTTATTTAAAGGGTTCTGTGGGAACTTAAAGACTTTTGAACAAATGAGTTAAAATATCTGAAGTAGTGAAGTAGGAGGAAAATCTGCCTGGGTATGTAGGATGGAGAGGAATGGGAGAGTCTTCAAGACAAGGTTTCCAGATAGAATCCTTAAATTATCGGGTAATTGAGAAAGACATGCGCCCGGACTGGGGGAGAAGACAGGTGACAAAGACAGGAAGATGATTAACAGAGAGCACTTGGGGTGTGATAGGACTGGGAGATTGCGAAGGAGGCAGAGAACTCAAATATTTCAACTCAAAGTTTCCAAATCTGGGTGACATAAAGATGATAACATAATATGGTTGCTTCTCAAAAATCAACAGTAGGAAGTATTTTGAAGACAATTCTGCACAGAAAGAATAAAATATTACTCTGGCATATTAAAAGAAAAAAAAAAGAATGTGTGAGTATCCTCAGGTGAGAGAGTCTCTGAACAGTTAAAAGAATTATAAAAAAAAGAAGACGACGACCAATATAATCAGAGTTTAGGAAATTAGGAAGTGAAAGAGTAAGAAAGAGAAAATGTTAACTGCCAAGGAGAGGTCAGGAGGAGCAAGACAGTAAGGACTTTTTAAGTCAGGTTAAATAATTGAAATTTTGTCTGAATGACAGTAGGAGGTTTAAATACAAGTAAGGCATGATCTGATTAACATTTTTGAAAGATCAGCCTGAAAGCTGGGTCAATAAAGGTAAGGAAATTATTAATTAAACAAATTATACACAGTACGTAGAGTCTTTCAGCAAAAATGTGTCACCACTGGAAATATGTCAACAAGCTTCCTTTGCAACAAGATAACTAAAATGGTTGGACATATTTTGCTGAATAACAAAGAAAACAAAGGCAAAAATCCCTATTTTAGAAATTAAAATATGCATTTTTCTTCATACTAATACCGGTAACTATTTGGGGATAGGTTGGAAACGTCTATGGTTATTAACAATGCAATACAATTGGTGAAAAAAATATGAAGCAATAGACGGGCATTCAGATATATCACAAGGTTGTGTCCTACCAGTAACAATATGGTTATTTAAGAAGGGAAAAAAGGGAGATGTAAGTAAGTGTTAAAAGCTTCATATCTTATCTAATGAAAATTCATTGTGTCTGGCCAGAACACACTGGTTTTGGCATGCCAACACTACTAGCAATTTTGTTTTCAGATTAGCAATACTGTTGTGTTATTTTGGTTATTAGTAAATATTCCTTTATTTATTGTTGCATGATTTCCCAGTTTATCTTCTTACCTTGTATGTTTTCATATGAAATCAGAAATTTGCAGAATATTATGCGATGTGAAAGAAAAAATCATTTTGATTCAGTACTGATTGAATGGAAACAAGAGTAAGATAAATAGCACACCGTAGCTCAATTTTTAAAAGAATCTAAATATTTTCCTTTTCTGTAAACAAAATAGACATTTAAATATATCATAACTGTGTATTATGTTTCTAATAAAAGGTTTACCTTCTGCTGAGAATGATTGAAGATTGTGTAGATTCACATATAAATGTATTGACACTTTTTATTTAAATACGTAATAGTGATTTTTTTATTTAGCCTTTTAAGTTAAACTTCTAAAAAACTTTAAAAACTTAAGTCATATGTTAACCAAATTTGAATTTACTGTCCTTAAGCTACTTAAAAAAAAGAGCAAATGTTCTTTTTATAATGACATGTCATTTTTAAGAGTATCAGAGTAAACATAATAGTAAGATACACTTACATATTTAGTTATGATATGTATTTCTTTATATATTTTAAATATCCACATTTAAATGTATGCATATTTATTTATAGATATACCTTTAGTTGTTCCATTATGCATGAAACATCCAGACTAACAGACTTTGCTACACTCTTTCTGGACACCAGGGATGGCAACACGCTAAGATATCCCTTAGTGGTGTCACTCTTGTTTCCTATCAAGGTGCAGTTGGTCATTGGGCTCATGATGTCAGGGCCATGTCATTCCTTGGCATTAGGAAGAATAGGAGTTCCTGCTCTAGGAGAGAGCAGTGATAGTTGACTGAATCTTTTGAGGTTAATGAGGGGCCCAGAGTCTATGAGACCAGACTATAATATCAAGTGGTAATATCAAGTGGTCTTCCATTCAAGTGCCGTATGGTTGCTACCTCCTCAAGATTCTAAGAGATGATACCAGATTTGGCATGGCCATACATTTCTCCTCCTAGTATTGGGACCTCAAAGGGCAACTATCAAAAGCAAATGAATCATAAGGAAAACAACAGAAATAGCAATCACCGAGTCTTATTTTAGTACTTTTTCTATACGAGTAGCAAATATTTTGGTTCTTAACTTTTTTTTGTATTTTGACTTTATTTAAGGAAATTTTTTCCATGAAGAAATTTTGTAATGCAACAAAATTCAACAATTGTCCCTAGTGTTGCATCTGGAGTTTGTGTAATGCTTATAAATAAGACAATTAAATTCTCCCATGTTTTCTACTTGTACAATACTTTCTTTTAGTGGTTCATATTTTATATTGTTATTTTTTTCATTGGAAATTTATTGTGGGATATTAAGTAATGTAGGGAGCCCAACATTTTTTTTTGTTTTCCTGTGGGCTATTTCAATTTTTCCATTAACGCTAACTGAATGACCCACTGTAATCAATGCTACTTGTATTACATGTTAATTCTCATGTTTATTTGTATAGATTTCTAAACTCCATTGTGTTCCATTGATGCTACTTTTTTACTTTTGAGTCAACATTATAGTATTTTATGTATTGTATAATAATTTTATAATTTATTTTAACATTTATTAAAAATAGTTTCCTGCCTAAATCATTTAATTGACAAATGCTTGTAGTAGTTTCAGTTCTAAAGGGAAACAAGATAGAGACTGTACCTGGGTAAAGTTTTAACAAAGATAAATGAAGACCTCAGCTCAGTAGGTTTTACAGTAGAGAGGACAGAAATATTCTCAAGTCATAGACGGAGGATTATCTTCTGGTTCTCCAGAATAGACACACAGTTGTAGATCGTAAGTGTGAGTCAGGGAAAGCCAAGTCAGAACTGTAGAAAGGTCAACTGTTCTCCATTCAGATGCAAACTTATAAGTATGAGACCATAGCACTGCAGTTCTGCCTGGACAGTACCTGGAGACCACTCCACCTGGGCGGAGGTACTTTTTAACCTTGACCTTAAACTTACAAGTGCACTACATGACTTCCACTAGAATGTAGAGGCATGAGGGCAGGGATTGTTGTCTCTTTTGTTCATTGCTATATATTCTCAGCGTCAAGAACTGATCCTGACATAAAATAGGAATTCAATAAACAATTGCTGAATGTGGAATAAATGGATGGAAAGAATTCTAAAATAAAGCACACAATATACTTCAACCGGAAAACAACTCTTTATGCGTCACTCTCAATGTCTTGAGTTAACACAGCTTGGCTGGCCTTTTAACCATAGAAATGGAAAAGGGGTCATTTTTGTCACTGGTAGTTATGCTAATCAGCTCTCAGACAAGCTATAAAGCCTATTGTGTATTGCCTGTAATACTCTTCATTTTCAGAAATTTCTTGGCTATTCAGGCAAGTTTGTTTTTTCCTGTAAGAATTTAAAAGAGCGCTAATCTGATAAAAAAAAAAAAAAAAGACAGTATCTGGAGGGTATCCTGTTACATTAACAGATTACTTTAAGAAGATTACTTTAAGAGAAGTGACATATTTATATTTAGCTGCCCAATCCAATAGTAGATTATGTCTTTCTATTTTTTAAAGCCCCCTTTTATGACCCAATGTAACTTTACAATTTGCTTTTCACATAGGTCTTGCATAATTTTTGTTAAGTTTATTCCTAAGTACTTTACATTTTATATGCCTATTGTAAATGAAATGTTTTCTTTCATTAGATTTCTCATTGGATTATTTTGTATATAGGAAGATAAATAGTTTTATCTATAAGTCCTGGATGCAGCTACATTACTAAATGCTCTTATTAATAATAATATTATAATTCCAATTCATTCTCTTGGGTTATACCACTATGTCATCTGCAATGACAAATTTTTATTTTTTCTTTTCTCTTTATATTTCATTCATTTATTCACAAGTAATTGTACCATTACTAACTCCAGAGCAATTTTAAATTAATCAATTTAACTATAATTAAATCAAACATCCTTGCTCACCTTGATTATGTAATTCTAATATTTCATCATAAGAATTGTATTGTGTGTATTACATAAAAAGCTATTCACATATTCCTATTTTACTGAGAATTTTTAAATCTAAAATAGCTTAAAATTTTATATTTATCAAGAATACCTAAAAAATGTTTAGCCAATGTATGTTAAGCATTTCCGGCAATCACATAATTTTTATTTTGAATTAACATTATCAATAATTAACATACTTCCTGCTATTGAAACTAATTGCATGCCAGCTATGAGTGAGAATTACTAATGCTATACTATAATATTATACACTACATTGTGGGAGGCCATAATAACATGAGTGAATAGCTCACATTTTAATAAAGAACCTTTCACAAATGCAATTGCTCTGTGGCTGTCTATAAGGGAGAACGTACATATTTGAGTGGATGCACACACATGCTGGTTCCAGTCTAGTAAATGAACTTATCAAATCTCTGACCTTAGGGGTGTAGGCAGCTCATGGCCCCAGTTGCTACACTCTCAAATCCACCATGGCATTTGCTCCAAGGCCAGACATGTCATGGGCTCCTTCCGGCCAATAATTGAGCACGGCCAGGATAATAAAGTGATTTGGGCTCATAGTTTCTATGGGCCTTTCTGAACATCCTTAGAATTGTATTGAAATCTAAGACTCATCCTCCTAGTCTTTTTTCCCTTCCTTCTCTCCTTTGTAAGGATCAGAAACTCGCAGCAGTCTGACAGCTCTACCAGCCTTACTTGGCTCATTTCCCATTCTCTTTCACAGTCATGGCCCATAGTAAGTCTCTTGCACGTCTAATTCCATCCTGGTACCTACTCCTCAGATGACTCAAACTATCACAGGTGTACCAACAGTGGTAGGAGAAAGCAGGCAGTTAGGCAGGGATTGGGGACTGACTCACACTGAGGACTTCCATAGAGCCCTTTATCTCCTGCAGCGAAGGACAGACTCAGCTGGGCTCCAAGCCAATGGTCTAGGGGTTACCATCCCAGAGTTCCAGACATGTAAATGTTCAGGTAAAGCAGGCCTATCACACACAGGGCAGGACCCTGGCAAGGAAATCCTAGGACCCTTGACGTGAGATGAAGCCATCTACATGGATTTCCCTATAGATGCTGGCTCTGCAGCTCCACCCCAACTCCCCAGGCTTCAGAGCTGGCCCCTCATCTCTGATAAAATGTAGCATTTCTAGTGTTGTGGCAGTCTCTACAGAGGCCTCTCCCCTAGAAAGCAGCAAGTGCCCCCTCAGAAGCTCAGTATATGTGTAAAACCCGAAAATGGATGGTGACTAGTTACAGGTACACTTAGGGGTATCCCTGAAAGACAATGGAAAGGAAAATTTTTCTTAATAGGCAAAACTTCGAATACCTGGGCATAGGTTTCATGTGGAAGTAAAGTGCAAGTGGCTTGAGATGAGAATACAGTATACAAATTCTTGGGCACTATTTTATTTTGGATTTCTTAATGGGTTTGCCTCTAAATTTTGATGCTATAAAATATTTTACATAGATACAAATATTCAGTTTGGATTATGCATTTTTCCTTTTAAAATCCTTCTTAGTCTTATATATTGGTTTTATGTCAGAAATTAACTTTTTCTTATCATAAGAGATTTACTCTTCTTTATTTTTGTTATTTTGCTCCTTACTCGACCTTTTATATTCAACTCCATTTAATTCATTTGATTGTTTTTAATTACACAT
>NW_012140747.1:3847928-3849135 GCF_000956105.1 Propithecus coquereli | reverse complement strand
TCATTATTTTGACCATTCATCCAAACTAGTCAAAAGAGGACCCAGGGGATAAATTTTTCCACTCTCCCAGTTACATATTTCCAGAAATTATTCTGAGTCTAGCCTAATGCGAGTGTGTGCTTTAAAAATATGTTATAAAATGAGCAAGAAATTATATTTCCCAGTAATATCTTCAAATTCTCCGTAACTCGTTATTAACGCTAATGAACAAGTCAATGTAACAATAAGCATTTTAGAAAGGCAGAGTTTCAGCCAGTGTAATTTTTCCTAAATTTATTCACTATGTTTTGTTTTATACCAGTAAATGATCAACTATATGAAGAGATTTTTCTAATCCCATTTCTCGTTATTTTTGTTTGCTTCTCATCTTTCTATCGAAGGGAATATTTTGCATTATAAATAAAATGTTAATTATGTCTAAATGCAATTAAAGATAAAGTTCAAAGAATATATTGGCGACCCCGGAGTAGGAGTTATTGGAGGCCTGTGCTGACACGTACTATTTTGTGTGTTGGAATGAAAATTCGAAAGCATAAGCCAAACTCAGAAGGCCTAAGGGCTGGCAGGCAAAAATGCCAGCAAGCTTATTTGGAAAACGCTATCACTAAAACCTGAATGGCTCCCTGTGCCACAAAGCATTAGTTAAGACCAAAAAATATACTTGGAATAATACATTATCCTTACAGCCCTCTGATAGTTTAAAACACTACTTTGAACATGACCAAAATGTACTGCCCTCTTCATTAATTCCCTTTCCACTTTGGTTTGGAAATGATTTTCCAATGGAGATTCCTCTGCCAGTCCAATAGAAACTCATTTAACTTCATTCTCATGAGTAGAAGACATAATGCTCTATTCATTTGGAATTAATTCTTGATCATCATCTATTTCCAAAAGAATGGATTGATCATTAGCTCAGATGTAATGCTATTATTCACTAAAACCATTTTAATTACATTCATTAAAATGTATTTTATACATCCATTGCCTATATTTAAAAGATAAAATTCTTCTTATTAGCATAAAAAATTTTGAAACGTCTCTTCTTTTTAGATTTAACTAACACTTATTGAGTGCCTCCTGTGTGTCAGAGAATGAACTAAGCAACTCCATATACACAATGGCATCTCTACTAGATTTTGGCTTTAAGCTATAAATTATGTTCCTTTATATTGAATTAGGTAATGTAACAGGCCAAATGTATTCA
>NW_012140747.1:3841548-3845919 GCF_000956105.1 Propithecus coquereli | reverse complement strand
GCCAGATAACTGGAATTAACATATAAGGGAGGGAAAATAGGACAGTGTACCAAGGGCTCTAAGCAGCTTCTGTGTGGGATGCTGACTTAAGATGAAGCTAAACAATGTGGTCCCAGAAAATGTGCTAAGGAAATGTCAACACATGGTTTGCAGCAAAATGAGACATTTAGATTTCTAGGAAAGGACAGAAAGTGCTTCTTCATCCTCTTCTCACCTTGGTTTTTATAGAAGCCTCTGTGACTACTTAGAATGTTTGCTTAGATTAGTCAAACAGCAGGTAAGTCTTTAGTAAAAATAAGAGAATGTGTATCAAAGCAAAGACAGTAAAAATATGAGCTAAACATCAGATCCACTCCTAAATAATCAAACAAAACTTCTCTGATCACTCTTAAAATAAGCTTTAATCTTAAAATTAAGCAAATTTCGTTACTGTATTGTAGATTCCACTTCATTTTCTCCCTCCCTTTATGCAGTCGGTCCCTGAGTTCTTTGCTGTCTACCCTCCCCCCGCCCCGCCAGGTCGTCTGCATATAGCACCTGATGACCTTTGCTACAGCATGATGGATGTAAATACATTTTTCTTTTGGGAACCAAAACTACATAGTTTCAAATTCTAGCTCTCCTACTAGTTTACATGATCTTAGACATATTACCTAAGCGTTCACTTCCTGAGTTTCTTTTCTTATAAAATGAAGATAATATTTACCTAACAGTATGGCCATGAGTCTTAAACTTAATATATGTAAAAGGCCTGACATATAGTAAGCTCTCAATAAATGTCAGAGATCATTAGAATTCAAAATTCTATTACTTATCGCATTTCTTTCTCAGTTCTTCTTTGAAGCTTCCATCTCTAACTCAACACTCTCTGTTTGTTCTGGCATAATCTTGCCTGTGTCTTCTCTGTTAAGCCATATCTCTTTTTCCTCCCCATACAGTTTCAGGCTTCAGAAATATCTGCAGCAACAAGCCAATATTCTATGTTGTTAACTGGTTTTTAGGCCCTGGTGCTCCCAAGGCATGGAATGGCAATCTCTTTCCTGGGTGATGAATTCAACCTCCAAATGTCACTCTCGTCGTGATATGATCTGTGAAATCTTCACTTATTCCTCTTGTCTTCAGATTTGATTTCTTCCTTTTCTGTATGTCCTCTCTATATAAAGTATATAGAGGACTATAATCATCTAATCTATTCTTCATATCTATTGCATAAAAAAATGCTTAATGAATCTTTTGCTGAATTGAAGAGGAGATATTAATAATATGCTTTTATTGATTGGTTCGTAGTAACAGGAATGAAAAAGGCTTATAATCTTAAGACAGAAAAAAATAGAAAAATTGAATTTAAGAGAGACAAAGGATATGGGAGAATTTTTGCCTAACTTTCTGATTTTACATCCAAGAATTCCATGTAATTGCTCAAGGGAAAAAGAATGGTAATAACAGGTAAGATGTATTGAGTACTATTCTCCAGATACTTTGTTAAGCACTTAATGTGCTTTAATTTACTTAATGTTCTTAATAACTCTCTGAATTAGACATCGTTACCATAACCATTTTAGAGTTTTTGTGCCTTCCCAAATCCCACTCACCCAAGGAGAAAATGAGATATAAATGGTGGGGCTTTGCTGGGGCTTTTTAATCAAGTATCAAGAACTGGGTGACTTAAACAACAAAAATTTATTGTTTTGCAGTCATGGAGGCTGAAAGTCCAAGATCAAGCTGTCAGCAAGATTGGTTCCTTACAAGGACTATGAGGGAGAATCTGTTTCCTGCCTCTCTCTCAGCATCTGGTGGTTGCTGGCAAGCTGGCATTCGTTGGCTTCTGCTGCACCATCCCAATCTCTACCTTCATCTTCACAGGATGGTCTCCCAGTGTGAGTATTGTAAGGATGAATACAAATTAAAAATAAGGGTCTTAATTCTCTCTGTTGAAAAAAGGTAAGATATTTCCCTCCCTTCCTGTTTCTTAGAGCATGGATCTTAGAAAACTTGTAATATTAAGTACATTATCCTTTCTTTGAAGTGAATATAAATCATTCCGAAAACTATATAGGTATGAGACGCTGTCTGTGTCATATCTCACACCATGCTTCTAAGCACTGTACATGCTTATTTCAAGTACTTTCCCCACGACACAGAAACCCAAAAGTAAATGACCAATGTCACATCATAGCAAACACATTCAAAATAAACTGCAACTCCTGGCTAAAGCATTCCTAATTGGCATTTTGCTTAGGAAGAAATGTTATTCATTTCTCATTCTTTTACAGACCCAGAGAGAACTATATGATCAGTAGGAGTAACTTCAAACACAAAATGCATTTTTAGATCTTTAACATGAATTTAAAATGACATTACATGAAAGAGCTTTAAAAAACAAGTGATTATTTTTTTCTGGAAAAATAACTGCCTGGTAAATTGTATCCAGGCTCATAATCATGCGATTATAAACTTTTACTAGGCTGAGACTTTAATAGGAAGAAGGAAACAAAGAGAGTGAGGTCCCTGCTTTCCAGTCCCAGCCTCTGTTTCAAGCCCAGTGATCTCCTTTTTCTTCTTCAATTTCATAAAAGTCCTGCAAACTCATTCACTGCAGCATCTCTGCCATACAAAACCATCTAAACATGAATTATTTCTAATTCTTAATAGGACTCCCAAATGAAAAAATGTGTTTATGGCTTTTATTGTTGCATTTCATCTATTCTCAGACCAGACTTCACTGCTGGCTTCTTTTTTATTGGTGCAGGAGAAGTTTATTGCATAATTCATAGCCCATTAATGATCTGGCAACCAACAAAACTTTTAAGGCACTGCAAAAATAGTCATGTCCACTACACAGAGAGATTAACTGTGCTTGGATGATGTGAACAACTGTTCAGGGAAAGCAGGTAAATTGAAGAAGGATATGCTCAGGCAGTGACACTAAATTCCCAATTCCATCTTCTTTATTCAAAGAGAATTTTTTTTTAAGTATGTTTTTACTTAGGGAAATCTAAGAAGCACTGATATTTCTGCATGCATTACATAAGCACAGAAATATTTACTTGATAATTAACAAATATTGCTTTACATGAAAATATAAATCTCTTATTTCTTTCAATGGAAGTAAAATTGTGAGGATGCTTTAATTACTTTTGTGGATTGGATATATCACTATTTAAGATATGGCATCAGTAAAACCTATCAGATGTTCAATGTTTTTATTCCTATTTAGTCAGTAAGCAGCTTCAAGAGGCAAACTTTATGTTTCGGGTTTTATCCATTCTCAATGGGACCTACATCTAAGTATTTCATTTTTCATAGAAATGGATATAATGATTCTGTCAGCTTTCAATAATATTCTTCCTACCAGTGCAAGTTCATCCTGCGACAGATGATGCAGCTTGCATGAACTACTGGGTAATCAGCCTGGGACCACCAGGTCTTACCCCATTTCTGCAGTGATTTTCTCCAGCTGCGTTGCTGATACAGGTGATACAGCCAGCATTTATAAAATTTTTGAAATTTTTCTTTTATAGTTGAAGTCATGCTCACAGCTTTCTCCAAGTCAATTCTGGGGACCTTTGACACATTGTATACTTTTGAAAATAACTTATACGATTTTCTTTTAAGGAAGTTGGAGAACTTCAATAGAAAAAAAGAAAAGAAACCTGATGGTTGCAACTACATGTAGACACATATATAAGCCATACATACCTGACTTGCAAAGCGAAGAGTCATGCTAAAAAAAAAAAAAAACCATTTTTTTTCCCTACGTGGGAGCAGCACTGTGACCTAGACCTAACCACCTTTCTCTTTCACAGATTCAGTTTTACACCTTAAGTAGTTCCCCTTTGCATGTCTTTGAAGGAATCACTATATGGATTTATCCCAACCTTACTTCTCCTGGCTTCTGTCCCATCATGCCAATTCAAGAAGCCTATATTAACATCAGGCTACTTTCCTTATAATGCCCCAAATATAGACTATTTATGGTTTTCTCTCAGCTATTTATTTGGGGACCCCATTACCTAGAATCCTTTTCTTTTTCTCTGTGACCTTTGAAATTCCTCAAGACCTTTAAGAAAGTCTTATTTTCTCCAAGTTAATATGTCTTCTCTGCATTCCTACAGAATAGAGTGGAAAAGTAGGAAGAACTGTGGTGGATACTATAGACAATGCTCTCATCTGATGGGGAAAAGATTCTAAGATGTATCCAGACTCCTTCTTATGAGTGATGATTTAAGAATACTTCCAAATCCTTTGAGGATCTTCCAGCACAATATAATGCAATAGTATAATTACTATATTGTAAACTGTTAAAGGTCAAAAACATAGTACTTCTGTTGCTTTTGTTTAATCAGCTAATCGACCAATAAGTATAAAATG
>NW_012140747.1:3838965-3839268 GCF_000956105.1 Propithecus coquereli | reverse complement strand
ACACACACAAAAAATCACCTGCATATATTTTTAAATAATTTTATGCACATGTGTATATAGATACAAATAACTTTCTAATATCAGTAGTTTTAGGAAGCTATAGACTTCATTGAAACCAAAGCATATTGCAAGTAAACCTGCCTTTGTGTACAGCAATACTTTTACACTGTAACATGTTCTAATCTACTGCTAGTGAAAGGAATGGACAGGAAAAAATAGTAGACTGCATCTAAGAGCTTTCCTTCATACTTAGCCAAGTGTTTAATAAATCTGATAGACTCTGTAATGCAACAATGATTACAT
>NW_012140747.1:3834305-3837675 GCF_000956105.1 Propithecus coquereli | reverse complement strand
AACATGCCCACAAAAAAATAATATCTAAAAGAAAACATGTTGGATAAGAAAATAATAAATAAATATACTGGCGACATCGTAAAGCCAGCAATTAGATGCAATTGGTATAATAAAATGATCCTTCCTCTTGTTAATGGATGGACTTCAGATTTAGCTTCATATTCTCAGCCAATCCAAAGAGGAAACATTATCATTTACACAATTCATACTGCCCACAAGATAAAAATTAAAAATTTCTCTGAAGTAGCATTATTTTTTAAGTTAAATCAGCCAGGAATTTCTACCATGAACATGCATTCTGTACCATAAAGCCCTTCAGATAATAGTCATTTCAGTATCACACTCATATATAGCTGCTCTACTGTTAAACAGTGATTGCAAGGTACTTCCCATCTAACCATAAGTTCATTTTTTTCTTGGCTGATTTCCCATTATTTTTATTTACCCTCTGCTATGGTTTGAATGTCCCCTCCAACGCTCATGTAGAAATTTAATTGCCATTGTGACAGTATTAAGAGGTGAGACTGTTTAGAGGTGATTAGACCATGAGGGCTCTGCTCTCATGAATGGATTAATGTCGTCATTGTGGGAGTTGGTTTGTTATCTTGACTGAGTTCTTATAAAAGTGAATTCAGCCCTCTCTTGATCTCACCCTCACCCTCGCTTGACATTCCGCCTTCCACCATGTGACGATGCCACACAAAGATCCTTACCGGATGCCAGCACCCTGCTCTTGGACATCTCAGCATTCAGAACTATGAACCAAATAAATTTCTGTTCATTATAAATTACACAATCTGTAGTATTCCATTATAGCCACAGAAATTGGACTAAGACACCCTCCATCAGTTCTCCTGATGCACCACAGAGAACCAGCAGAGCTCCTCACTGAGCTCAGTGCCAAGCCCAATCCCTCCCATGGCAAAGGCAGCCCTACTTGTCATTCCTTTGTCTCCACCAAGTCAGCACCCTGTGTTTGGCCTAAACTGATTGCCATTCCCTCAATGTTTCAAGCTTACTCACTCTTCAGGGCCTTTACAAATGTCCTTTTCTATATCATAAATGTTTCTGGTCCCTGATCCAACGAGCTATCTCATAGTCATGCCTCAAAAATCAAGTTCCCTTCTCTTAAAATGTGTTTCTGACTCTTCAAGCCTAGGATCACACAACTCTTCTATCTCCCTCAGCTCTCTGTGCAGACACCTATGTGACATTCTTTTTCTTGTGGGCAACCTCTGTGTATTTACCTTTGTGTTGAAACCCACATGGTGTGCTTACTCAATGTTTGTCAAAGGAATTATTGAGTGAGGAAATGAATGTGTGTGAGGATGTGAAGTGAGTGAAAGCAAAAGTGTGTGAACAAATGAATGTGTTTCTCTTCCTGGGTTACTCCCATTAATTATCTAGTATTAAATAGTTGATGGATATCCTATATTGATATTACAGATTTGGTATTAAAGTAATTTTTTAAATATTCAAAGAATATTCAAAGGAACTTTAAAGGAAATGCCAAATAAGAAAATGACATAAAAACTTCCCCACTGTCCTTAAACTAGTGGTGGGACTTTTAATAGTGAGACACTTAATGCAATGGGATTTTAAATAGAGCCAATCCTAAAGTGCTTAATCTAAACTATGTAATTAGTTTAGGATGTTGGAAACTAAATTATGAAGAAGCATTTTATTAGTCATGAATAAACTGATAATCATTTCTTTGTTGTTAGTTTAAAAAGTTAAAAATAAGGATATTTTTGAAATACAGAATTTAACTACTAGACATTAATTAGACTAAATAATTCACTAAAAGTGTCAGTTTTTAATTTGGCCAATTTTAAGTTGCAACCCTTTATTCCATTTTAGTGATGCCAATGATTTTCTCTAAGTTATTTAATATGTGATTTTTAATTCCCACTAAGCAGCCTCTACTTAAATGGATTTGAAATGCTACCATTGTAATAGATGAAAATGTCAACCTTTAATACTAAATTCTATTCTTGACCTGTTTTGTTGCCATATGTGGGAATTATAACAGTCTAGGCTGATATCCTATATGTATTTAGAAAAATGACTATTAGACATACAAAGAGTTTACTCTTTATTCCTCTTTAAAAAATAATAAAGGATAATTACTTAATAACTTTGAGTCATTTAGTTACTAGAAGGAAGAATTGGTGCTGTTGATACTTGGATAGGAAGAATAAGAAGGACAACAAGGTGGTATAAGTGAAGCAGTTAATACTTATTGGACCAGTGGTTAACAACTGGTAAATATTATGTTTAGAGCTATTAGACTTAGGCATACTGAGAAGTCTGTGTGAAAACCATTTTTAGACATAGTATAACCACCTAGGACACCCATGCAACCAGTTACCATACCGACCTCATCTTCTGAGACATACCTAATGTCTTAGTCTGTTTTGTGTTGCTATAATAGAATACCAGAGGCTGGCTAACTTGTAAAGAAAAAAGGTTTCTTTGGCTCACAATTCAGATGGCTGGAAAGTTTGAGATTGGGCATCTGCCTCTGGTGCTTCCACTCATGGCAGAAGGTGAAAGGAAGCCAGTTTGTACAGAGATCACATAACAATAGAGAAAGCAAGAGAAAGGGGGGAGGTGCTAGGTTCTTTTTTAACAACCAGCTCTCTTAGGAACTAACAGAGTGAGAATTCACTCACCACAGAGGGAGAGTTTTAATCTATTCAAGAGGAATCCACCCCCATGACCCAAACACCTCCCATTAGGGTCCACATCTAACAAAGGAGGTCAAATATCAACACAAGGTTGTGAGGGATAAACATCCAAACCAAGGCCAACGTCTATAAGAGTTTTTCCAACATTTTCTTCTAGAATTCTTATAGTTTCATGCCTTAGGTTTAAGTCTGTTATCCACTGTCAGTCGATTTTGTGAGACATGAGAGGCGTGGATCCTGTTTCAGTCATCTACATGTGGCTATCCAATTTTCCCAGCACCATTTACTGAATAGAGATTCTTTTCCCCAATGTATGTTTTTGTATGCTTTGCCAAAGATTAGACAGCTATATGAGGATGGTTTCATAACTGGGTTCTCAATTCTGTTCCATTGGTCTATGTCTCTGTTCTTGTGCCAGTACCATACTGTTTTAGTTATTATAGCCTTGTAGTATAGCTTGAAGTCTGGTAAATTGATGCCTCCCAATTTGTTCTTTTTGCTTAAGATTTTATTTGCTACATGGAGTCTTCTCTGGTTCCATATGAAGCATAGAATTATTTTTCTAGATCTGTTCAAAGTGATGTTGGTATTTTAATAAGTACTGCATTCAAAGACTTTATGAAGAAGACCCCAAAGGCAATCACAGCAACAACAAAAATAAATAAATGGGACCTGATCAA
>NW_012140747.1:3825093-3833630 GCF_000956105.1 Propithecus coquereli | reverse complement strand
TGGGAGGCCGAGGCAGGAGGATTGCTTGAGCTCAGGAGTTCGAGACCAGCCTGAGCAAGAGCGAGACCCTGTCTCTACTAAAAATAGAAAGAAATTAGCCAAACAACTAAAAATAGAAAAAATTAGCTGGGCACAGTGGCACGTGCCTGTAGTCCCAACTACCTGGGAGGTTGAGGCAGAAGGATCTCTTGAGCCCAGGAGTTTGACGTTGCTGTGAGCTAGGCTGATGCCATGGCACTCTAACCTGGGCAACAGAGTGAGACCCTGTCTCAAAAAAAAAAAAGTAAATGTAGCTACCATTTTAAAACATTATATACCAGGAACTGTCCAAGGTACTGAAGATCATTTACTGCATTAAATTTTTATAACTTTCATCTGACATAGGTACTATTATTTTGCCTTTTTTAGATATAAGAAAACTGACTCAAGAGTGGCAAATGAATAAAGGTCATGTGGTTTGTCAATGGTGGAGCTGACATTTGGAATCAGAGCCATCTGTCTCAAAATCCCTAGCTCTTAGCCATGGTACAAGCTGCCTCTAGCCCCGAATGGTAAACTTGGCCCAAATTGCTGCAATCAGAAATAAGAAATGAAGCGCTCAGAGAGACTTCTTCCTGTCCCCAAGGCACTAAGGTGCAGGTATAATGGAGCGGTTTAAAACAATTCTTTAGGAATTTCATTTAAATATCTTGTAAAAATTAGTTTCTTCCACTTCATTTTCCCCCATCATTTTTCTCCACTAAGAAGATTTAGTATTCATGTAGAGGAAGAAAAAAATCAAGTTACTTCAACAGACAAGATTGATGGGGCCTTCGAAAAAAATAATGATTGAAATTCTCAGCTGCTTTCCAAGGTGATTAAATCCTAACTGAGGGAAGGGCCTAGTGTGGAACCTGCAGTGTTACAGCAGGATGGTTCTGTGGGCTCCAAAGGAGATACAGTTGGATCTATTGCATTCTGCAATTGCTTTAGGCAGTACCATATCGAGTGCTTACAATTCAATAATAGGAAGGGCTGACATTATGATGATTTCTACTCTCCCTAATTATTCTGTGATGTTTGTTGATGTGCATAAGCAATGGTTCTGAAGCGTCATTTAAGACGGCATAGAGAACCTCTCATTTAAGTGGACAGAGCTCAATTTTGGGGGAGTTGGCATTTTATCCTCTCCTAAAATGTATTGTACATCCAAGGTTTGAGCATAATATCTTTGGTTTGTTATTACTATTGCTCAATAGAAGATAAATTATAATAGTGAAGGAATGACAAAGTCCTATAATATTTAATCAGTAATTTACAATTTAGATTCCATCCAGATAGAAAATCTCATAAAAAATGTCCATGTATTTTCAAGAAAGGAATGTTCCCACTTTTTCATTTTGCAGATTAGGAAAATTAGGTTCAAAGGTGTTTTATGCTTTGTCAAAGATGACATAGGATATAAAGAACAAACTTGTGAGTTTTTGTTTTGTTTTTGCTTGTGCTTTATTCATTTTTAAAAAAGCAATCTTTCCTCTTTGTGTCAAACTCTCCTAGAAATTTTTTCATGTAATGGGTAACAAAAATAGGCTATATCCATAATTCATTTGATGACTCTTTTTAAATGTCCACCATATATCAGTGGTGAATAAAACAAATGTATTTCCTGTCTTCTGGGAGCTTATAATTGAGCAGTCTCTGCCATGGGAAGGATTGGGCTTTACACTGAGCTCAATAAGGAGCTCTGCTGGTTCTCTGTGGTGCATCAGGAGTGCTGATGGAGAGTGTCTTAATATGTTTTGTGTTGCTATAATGGAAGACCCCAGATTAGGTGATTTATAATGAACATAACTTTATTTGGCTCATGGTTCTGGAGGCTGGGAAATCCAAGAGCATGGTGCCAGCATCTTGCAAGAGCCTTCATGCAGCATCAGCCCATGGTGCAAAGCAGAAGGGTAAGACAGAGTGAGAGCGAGAGAGGGCTGAACTTGCTTTTATAAGAACCTACTGGAGATAACAAACCCAAACCCCCAATAACGACATTAATCCATTTTTGTGAGATCAATAGAGAATAACAGGTGCTGTGAGCCTGGATAGTCAAAAAGAAGACCACCACCAGCAGGAGGTCTTTCTTCTCTTCCTTTAGACTTGCTAACTGGCTTTGCTTCCTGCTGGTGAGCATGTCCCTGTAGCTGCTGCCTGCTTGCCAGCATGCACTTTGAGCTGCGTTGCTTTCTGCTAGTAAACTTGGGCTTTGAGCTGTGCTGCATTGTGGTGCTTTGATCCAGTCTTATTAAGCCTTCATTTTAGATCTATTGACCTAAGTTGCAAGTTTCAGTAATTGGCACTTAAGGACAGGAGTACAGAATTGCTTAGGATGTTTCATGTTCAGGTAAAACAAAATGTTCATTAATTCTCTAACGTATATTTATTATCTGTCTACATGCATCAAATATTATGCTAGGTATATAACCATGAAAAACAAAGTCTGTGTCTTTAATAATTTATGATTTTCTATAAGAAAACTAGCTAGACGTAGGCACTATTTTTTCCTCAGATATGATTAGTGCAGAGAGGTTTGTTCTGCTAACTCCATCCACCTAGCCCTGGTTTGACAGTGATGAAAATAAGGCAAACTTTATAAATTGCATCTGTTGTCATCTCACCATTGTTTCTCAGAGTCGTCATTCATGCCCTTATACACATACTTCAATTCAAGATATTGGTTGCTTTAAAGGAGGGGGAGTGTTAATAAACTTATATGTGCCTGGTATGTCAGAGAAAACTACATGGAGAGTTGCATTTGAGATAGGAATTTGTTTATCAGGAGGCAAATGGGAGTAAGGCATTCTGAGTAGTGAGAAGAATAGGTGCCAAGGCAAGAGAGAATGGGGTTGTATTGTATTGTTAGGGATCCACAATGACTCAGTGCTGTTGGAATAGTACAGCTAAAATAAAAGAGGAATAGAAATTTGCCTGTGGTTAGATTATCAGTGAATATATATTTTATCCTT
The DNA here is from genome assembly GCF_000956105.1 of Propithecus coquereli. NCBI lineage: Eukaryota > Metazoa > Chordata > Mammalia > Primates > Indriidae > Propithecus > Propithecus coquereli. The sequence continues at coordinate 3,830,637 of NW_012140747.1, read as the reverse complement.
TAAGGCAGATGAATGGAAACCAATGAATAATATTGAGCAAATATGTAATATAGTCCTATTTGTGTATGTGAAAGAATATTTTGGTGGAATATGTGGAAAATTAATTAGAAAGCAATAAAAATATTATTATAAACTCGTTACATAAAGCATTGCTGGTATGCTCTATGTATAGAGTCTTCTCCATGCTTGTTTCTGTATATCACAGTCCTAGTAGAGAGCATCAAAAGTGTACTGACACCTTGAAATAAAAATGGTAACATTAAGTTAAAACAAAGCAAACTTCTCAAATTCTGGTGCAACTGGCTTATCTGTTTCTACAGATTGCCTTCTTATATGCAAAACATTTCTTTAGGAAGTAACAATTCTGTAAGCTAGCTACTATTCTCTCCATTTTATAGATGAAGAAACTGAGAATGGGAAAAGTTAAGTCATATAACAAATAGCGACGCTGGAATTTCTTGTCTATCGAATGTGGATAACACCAAATTCTTTATGATTCCCACACTCCACTGACTCGAGCCTGTGTCATACCATTCTGCCTGCTAAATACTGTCAACCTCACGAAGTTTCTTATTTAGGAATAAGACAGATTTTAGATCGGGTTCCTACTAGCTTAGTTGACAGATTTGACTGCTTGGAGTGATGCCCATTAATAAAAAGGGAGAAATTATAAACATGTAATTACCAACAGACTGTTCAGGCATTAATTAGCTATTGTGCAGGCATGATTTTGAGGTGAGGACAATTAAACCCATAGAGGTTATAGAAACAATGTCTTTGAGCAGGGCTACTCTTGGTTGCATGGAATTTGGTAAATACCATAAAAAATAACAATTAGGTTGAGAACTCAAGGAAGAAACAATCACTCATATATACACGCAAAATTCTGATTTTATGTTTAAGTTTGGTAAATGTTTTGAAAGTGAGTGCTTTTCACTTGGATACCTCAAATCACTGTCCTAGAGACCAAGAACTAAACATTGGAAATATAATAAAATATAAACATGCACCTGTATTCTTTGTTATATAATGTTTTTGTTTTGTGAATGAGACAACTAATTGGGAAACTTTCTTTTAAAAGGTGAGTACTCACTTGAAACTTGGACTTGGTGGAGGGGCAAGGGCAACATACATAACCTAAACATCTGTACCCCTACAATATGCTGAAATAAAAAAAAAAAAGGTGAGTACTATGAATTCTCTACCTATACTTCTTCTCAATTCTATCTAAAGTATGATTTTATCAGTTAGGAAAATGATAAGTGGACTTATATTGAGTTCAACAAGAATGCACATTGATCTACTGGATTTTAGTAATGTTTTATAAATTACTTTGAGGAGTCTTATAATACCTGTTAACCCCCAGAAGAATACAAAGTATTTTTATTTTACGCAAGAAAGTTATACAGGTAAAAGGGATGCTTTTTTCTCATATGACAACTCATGGAACTCTATTTTATGCTATATAAACAAGTGACATTTGAGTGCCACAGAAAGATTTATCTAGCAATATATTAGGAATTAATGATCTTTTGCTCTTATAAAGGAAAAAATTGCCTAGGCAACAGAGGCATGAGTTTCATGCTCAGGATACAAATAAGTGTTTCTTTAGCAGTCACAGAATAATTATGTAAACAACAAATATGTATGAAGTGTCCATTATGTGCAATATACTAACAATGTTCCATGTTCGATAGTGAGTAGATATTTTTAAGTGAACCATGCAGTTCAACATAGTGAGTAGATATTTTTTAAAAAAGGAATAAATTATTTTCTCTCAAGAAACTTACCTTTGGCTCACACCTGTAATCCTAGCCCTCTGGGAGGCCGAGGTGGGAGGATCGCTTGAGCTCAGGAGTTTGAGACCAGTCTGAGCAAGAGCAAGATCCCGTCTCTACTAATAATAGAAAAATTAGCCATGTGCACCTGTAGTTCCAGCTACTCAGGAGGCTGAGGCAGGAGGACCACTTGAGGCCAGGAATTTGAGGTTGCTGTGAACTAGGCTGACACCACAGAACTCTAGCCCAGGTGTGGCATGAGGTGAGTACCTTAGGTAATGAGGCTTACCCTGAAACTCTTGGGGCACTGGGCATGTAATCAAATTATAAACGATGGAAATGTATTTTAGTGATTTCTTTATACATGTTAAATTTTGTGCCATAGTTGTGAAAAAAAAAAACATGATTTTTTTTGTTGTTGTTCCCTGTCTGGTATAATTTCCATCCTAGTTGTTACCAGGTCCTGAGTCAGACAGTAAGTCAGTACTTATTTGGTGCCAGGCATGGTGGTGATACCACAGTAAAGAAGGCAAAGCTGGTGTGAGCCCTTATGGAGTCCGGTTCTTCTACCAAATACCTTCTGGACGTGGGCCCCAGCTCTTATGCTCTTATGCTTAACTGTGTTTTCCTCTGTTTTGCAAATGCTAGACTTGCCTTCCACCTGCCCTTCTGAGTGCCACCATTTCACAGGCCTCTGTGGTCTAATAGCCTTTCCTGTGTACACTGGTGCAGAATAGATTAATTACCCCTGCTTTATACACAGGTAGTTCCTAAGATTCTCAAGAACCTCATGTTGGTTCATTTAGAAGTCACCATTCACATTATTAAAAGAATCCAATTACAGCACAGTCATTGTAAAACTAACATCCTTGATTTTTTTTTAATCACATTAAGTGTAAACACTTTGAATCTCGTTAACGACAGATTTTATTTTGTCTGTTTTTCCCCATATCACATCTCTGGTTAATTCTCCTCTATCTGTATTTTTGGAAAAAAATGTCTTTTCTAAAAAATATCTACTCTGGAAATTATAATATGGAAGTTGCAAGGAACCTAAATTTTCCCTGAGACTCCTTTCATTGTTATCAGGTATCTTTAAAAAAATTTTTTTTTACAAAGTGCCACCTAATATTGAATACCTTTAGTACTATTTTTTTGTTTTTTTCTGAACTATACTGAAATATACACTGTAATTGCTTTTTTCCTTTATGCATTCTTGCCTAATGAAAAAAATATATAGAACAGAGGTCATGTGTTTGATCTCTCTGTCATTAACTAGCTGAATGGACTTGAGTAAGCTCCATAACCTCTCTTAAGTTCTCTCTTCTTACATGTAAGGAAAAGGGTAGTAATATCACCTACATCAAAAAGTAACATTATCTACATTGTTATATAAGAATTAAATGGACATAAAGATCAGAGTGGCTCCTGTCACATAATAAATGCTTAACAAATTTAACCACTATCCTTTTATTCATTTTAGATACCCTGACCTCCAGAGCACACCTGCTATATGATGTCTGGACAGCACAAGGATACACTTGGCAAGCTTGTTTCTCAACTATCACTTACATAAATTTGCTCACTCTGACAGTTGAGTGTGTATATTCACATGCTCTTATTGCAGAAAGGTTTCCACCTCTATGTTTACTCAAAATCTCATATATCTGCCTAAGTATCATGTAAACAGACTGGTGTAAACACATAAGAATATTTCCTAAGGATCAGGAAAAGTGAAAAATTGAGTTCCTCATCTAGGAAGCATGGAATAATATTCTCAAGAATAATATGTCCTGGAGCAAGGATATATACTTTGAGGTCCATCAGAGTCACCTAAATTGTGTATTGAATATAAAAATACTGCTTTTATGTATATTATGCATATTTATCAGAATGGGTAAATTCTGTTAAATGTCTATAGTTATAAAGTGGAACCTCAAGAAAGGTCTGGGCCAAGATTCCTAGATGATTTTGATGTGAACCGAAGTTTGAAAATCAGCTTAGAGCAAAGGTCAGCAAACTATAGCCTGTGGGTCAACTTTGGCCCAGTGCCTGGTTTTGTGAATAAAGTTTTATTAGATTACAGCCACACTTATTCATTTACATGTTATCTGTGGCTGCTTTTACTCTACAGTGGCAGAAGCTGGGTAGTTGAAATAGAGACCATGTGGCCCACAAAGCCTGACATATTTACACTCTGATGACCCTTGACAGAAATTTTGCCAACTCTTGGCTTAGAGCAGGGAAGAGAAGTGGACTCATGATATGGAAGAGGTTAAATTATCTTTTGACAACCCAGACAATGGTAAATTAAACCATTTTCAGAATACTTATTACATTAATTTTAGGAAAGTTACACATCATGAAAAGCTTCTTCCAAAAGGAAAAAAAAATGGGAAGAATCTCTTGCAAATCCATTTCTTATTTTTCAGAAGGATGCAGAGTGAAAGCAAAGAAGTCACAGCTCTATGTTCTTTTTAGCTTTTTTCTTTTAAATTTCAGTCCTGCAATAGCTATAAACTTTATTTTCCTTAAGAATAAAGCAGCAATAATTGAAATCAAACATAGATATGGGAGTTAATAATGGGCATTAGGCTCAAAGATTTTATTTTAACAATAGTTTGAATGAAGCTAACTACTAATGACATAGTGAACTATTCTCAAAATTTACCCTAACCCCATTCAAAAATCCAAAACTGATTCATTTCAAGATAATGATTTCTTATAGCATTTCTAGCATTCCCCTCTGCTTGGGTGGGTATAGGAAATAGCTCTGGAAGATAAAATAATAGCTCCTGTCCCTTTATCTGCCCCACACATTTCACATGAACCTGAATGTTGCTTGGAAAGTCAGAATTCTATGAGAGAAAGTATTGATTTTTATCAACCTGCAAAGTGAAACAAGAGGGAGAATGACATTGCTAGCCATAGGGAGTTTAGCTCAGGTCAACAGCCCCTAAGTTTTATGGGAATTGTTCAGAAATTACAAATGTTCCAGTGCTAAAGGACTCTGACATAGGGCCAGAAAACACATTTTGACATTGGGTAGAGTTTGGCCTCCATTCTGCCACGGCCACTGAAATCCAGAGCATATTAAGTATACCCACTGGTAGCATCCAGGCTCAAATGAGGCTGCTTTTTGCAATGGCATTTGGCCTAGATGGAGCAAAAACCCACATGTGAAGTTAATTCCAAGGCCTGAAAGTGCAGTGTAAAATCAGTGGGTTTGCTGCCGCTGCTCTGTTTCTGCTCATGTTATCAAAGATGTTATTACATCAGGACATAATGTGACAGACTTCTACAGATGAAAATGTGAACTAGCAGACCATGGGAAATAGCTTCATATGCAACTTTTTAATGTTCTTCTCTCTTTGTTTTGGTTTGTTTGTTTGAATAAAACCTAATCTTACTGGGGAAATGATTTTGTTTTGTTTTGCTTGCATTTTTCTTCTACAGTTACAAGCCAGCTCAGTGATTGGTTGCACATAAGTAACTGTTAGACATGTTATTTTTACCCTTTTCACTTTGTTGTTGTCTTTTTTTCTTACCATTATGCAGTGCTCTGACATCGTTAGTATCTCTTGAATGCTTCTCTTTGCATGCCTACGCCAGGGGAAATGAGAGTTAACATCCAGTCCCGAAAAGCTGCAGGCTCATGGGCTCACAAGGTGCCACGTTTATGTGATTAGTGCCCTCGCGTATCTTCCGGTTTGTGTGCTGCCATCTCTGCTGACTAATAGCACTTTCTAATTTATTAGAAACCCAG
>NW_012140747.1:3822467-3824298 GCF_000956105.1 Propithecus coquereli | reverse complement strand
AAAGGTTTCTTGCAAGAGAAGATAATATACTAAAGCAGATTCATGAATAAATGATAAATAGATTAAAAGTGAAAGCATAAAATATGCCAAACAGAAAGAAAGTTTAGCAGATATATTAATTGTTTGGCTTATCTATTGTGAGGAAAAAGGCTTTTTCAGGTGAAGTAAATGTAGTCTATACCATTTATCACAATTTAAATTATGAAAAGCATTTAGTGATTCTGAAACATTCATTAATTGATTCATTTATTTAGTGAATGAATATTAACGGAAAACCTGCTCGTGCTAGGCACCATGGTAGATGCTAAGGATAAAAAGATTAAAATAACAAAGTTGTTTCCTTTGTGATATGCAAGAGCCCATATGCCAGCACAGGAGACAGGTATGTACACAAGGAATCTAATGTACTCAAGTGAGACAGATGATACACACACGTTCTACACATACAGAGAACCCATCCGGACAGAGTACATTTACTCAAAATGTGACAGGTCAGGGAGAAAGGCTCCGATCAAAACTTCACAGAAGTTTCTCCAGTGCAGAAAAAGGAAGAATGATATTTTCACACACTTGTAGAAATCAAAGACTATCCTATCTAATTGACAATCCTAAGATAATCAATTAAATATGCTCATTGTAAATAAAAATAATGCAGTCGAAAACTGAAATATAAATATGAATTGTTTTTGTACATTTTCTAATAGTTTCATTTTTCACTGTTAAATAGTTCATAACTATCAATCTTCTACAGCACTAATTTCAGTTCAGAAAGCATAGTTAAAAACCAGGCTGTTTGAGGTGAGCACTGGTGTCCCCATAAAAGTCCGTCAGCCAATGATAAGCGTATTCAACCTGTTTATTGAATGTGTTCTAAGTGCCAAGCAGTGTGCCAAGCATTAGGGGTAAAAGAAAAAGCAAAATAAATGCAATCCTTGCTAGCAGAGAGTTAACATCCTTCTAGGGGGCAGGGAGGAAGGTATTAATCAAATAATCAGTAAACGTATGATTACAAACTGATATGAAATCGTAAAAGCGGTGCCTAAGGAAATATAAATGAGAGAGTCAAGGAAGCTTTCCCAGATAAAGTGGCATTTGAAATGCAAGCAGAAGGGAGTTCAAGTTAACAAGAAGAAGGAATGCGAGGGCACAGTGTGGGAGCCCATTCTAAACTGAAAACCACCTCTGCAAAGCCTGAAGAAAGGGATTATGTGGATTATCAGAGACGTCTAGGTCATTTTAAGAATTTCAGTATCCATCCTCAGAACTATAAGAAGCCATTGCAAGCACACTGTGGTGTGTACAAACAGAAGGAAAAGTCATTGGAAATCAAGAAGGGGGCAATGTGGGAGGACGGGAAGGGTAAAAACCTATGTAACAGGTACAATGAACACTATTCGAGTGATTAGCACACTTATAGCCCTGACTTAAGCGTTATAAAACCTGTCCATGTAACAAAAGTATTTGTACCTCCTTAATATTTTGAAATTAAAAAAAGAAGCCATTGAGGGGTTGGAGGCAGAGAAAATAGCCTCTGCCTCAGGGAACTCAGGGTATGGCAGGAGGAACTTTAACAGATAATGAAATTCAATTGGTAATATAGAAGAGCTTTTCATTGGGGACTCAAAGAGTATAAAAGGGGAAACTTAGCTCCACCTGGGGTTCCTGTAAAGCTTCTCTAGGGAATATAATGCCTGAAATGAGTCTTGAAGAATGAGTAAAAGTTATCAAGAAAGGGGAGACAGATAGATATTCCAGGCAAAGGAACAATCTGTACAAAGAAATGAAAATGTGAAATAAAAGGCCTCAGTGGAGACCACAGACACCTTTTTCA
>NW_012140747.1:3820878-3822417 GCF_000956105.1 Propithecus coquereli | reverse complement strand
AAAGTATGATTTTATCAGTTAGGAAAATGATAAGTGGACTTATATTGAGTTCAACAAGAATGCACATTGATCTACTTGATTTTAGTAATGTTTTATAAATTACTTTGAGGAGTCTTATAATACCTGTTAACACCCAGAAGAATACAAAGTATTTTTATTTTACGCAAGAAAGTTATACAGGTAAAAGGGATGCTTTTTTCTCATATGACAACTCATGGAACTCTATTTTATGCTATATAAACAAGTGACATTTGAGTGCCACAGAAAGATTTATCTAGCAATATATTAGGAATTAATGATCTTTTGCTCTTATAAAGGAAAAAATTGCCTAGGCAACAGAGGCATGAGTTTCATGCTCAGGATACAAATAAGTGTTTCTTTAGCAGTCACAGAATAATTATGTGAACAACAAATATGTATGAAGTGTCCATTATGTGCAATATACTAACGATGTTCCATGTTCGATAGTGAGTAGATATTTTTAAGTGAACCATGCAGTTCAACATAGTGAGTAGATATTTTTTAAAAAAGGAATAAATTATTTTCTCTCAAGAAACTTACCTTTGGCTCACACCTGTAATCCTAGCCCTCTGGGAGGCCGAGGTGGGAGGATCGCTTGAGCTCAGGAGTTTGAGACCAGCCTGAGCAAGAGCAAGATCCCGTCTCTACTAATAATAGAAAAAATTAGCCGTGTGCACCTGTAGTTCCAGCTACTCAGGAGGCTGAGGCAGGAGGACCACTTGAGGCCAGGAATTTGAGGTTGCTGTGAACTAGGCTGACACCACAGAACTCTAGCCCAGGTGTGGCATGAGGTGAGTACCTTAGGTAATGAGGCTTACCCTGAAACTCTTGGGGCACTGGGCATGTAATCAAATTATAAACGATGGAAATGTATTTTAGTGATTTCTTTATACATGTTAAATTTTGTGCCATAGTTGTGAAAAAAAAAAACATGATTTTTTTTGTTGTTGTTCCCTGTCTGGTATAATTTCCATCCTAGTTGTTACCAGGTCCTGAGTCAGACAGTAAGTCAGTACTTATTTGGTGCCAGGCATGGTGGTGATACCACAGTAAAGAAGGCAAAGCTGGTGTGAGCCCTTATGGAGTCCGGTTCTTCTACCAAATACCTTCTGGACGTGGGCCCCAGCTCTTATGCTCTTATGCTTAACTGTATTTTCCTCTGTTTTGCAAATGCTAGACTTGCCTTCCACCTGCCCTTCTGAGTGCCACCATTTCACAGGCCTCTGTGGTCTAATAGCCTTTCCTGTGTACACTGGTGCAGAATAGATTAATTACCCCTGCTTTATACACAGGTAGTTCCTAAGATTCTCAAGAACCTCATGTTGGTTCATTTAGAAGTCACCATTCACATTATTAAAAGAATCCAATTACAGCACAGTCATTGTAAAACTAACATCCTTGATTTTTTTTTAATCACATTAAGTGTAAACACTTTGAATCTCGTTAACGACAGATTTTATTTTGTCTGTTTTTCCCCATATCACATCTCTGGTTAATTCTCCTCTATCTGTATTTTTG
>NW_012140747.1:3808567-3809328 GCF_000956105.1 Propithecus coquereli | reverse complement strand
TGGAAGATTCATTTAATGATATTAATAATATAGAATCAGATTTTGCATAAAATATAGTGAGTTCCAAGTTGGTACTTCTGGAATGGCAGTGTAAGAAGTTCAAGGAGGCCAACAGCTGGGTATAAGACAGACCAGCGAATAGTCAGAAGCTTAATGGGGAGATCAAGGAAAGAGATGGTCAAAGAGAGGCTGGCTGAAGCTAAGTTATCCTGGTGGTCAGCGACATTGTGGGCATGTCTTCTGAGGAGTAATCAGAGAGGGAAAGTCTGAGCTGTGAGCCCCTGACTGGACACAGGGCAACCTTGAAAACTCCCTGAATACTGAAAGTAGTCTCTAAACCACAAAAAATCCAATGGTAAAAAATGAAACCCACAGTGATTCAGGGGACTCATGCACATCTTCTGACCAATCAATAATCGACTACTAAATAGTGCTGACCATAAGGGCAACTCCTAAGAATCTAGGCATAAAAATAAGTAGAATGGAAAAAACTTTGAGCTGAGACAAGAGAAGTGGCATCATGCAAGAAGAATAGATTTCACTGAACTAGTCCAGTCAAGTTACTAAACAAATAAAAAACAAAGAACAATAAATGTCAGAGGTTGAGGGGCAAAGAGAGTCAGTACCCAGAGTTGCTATACTATATAAAATGTTCAATCTTCAATAAATATTTATGAGACATACCAAGAAACACCAGTTTGTGTTGAGGCAATAGAAATATCCTGTAAGGGGGTTCAGATGTTAGACTTCAAGGTATCTTT
>NW_012140747.1:3799595-3808037 GCF_000956105.1 Propithecus coquereli | reverse complement strand
ATGCTGCTATAACTGAAACCTAAAACATATAACATTAGTCTAGTGGTTGGGCAAAGTCACTGAGAAAACTGATGCAGCAGATAGTAAAGGTGATGACCATATAATGGAGTGGCAAACATTTTGTAAAGCTGTTGCTTGCCGTGATTCGCAAAGCAGACACTTGCCTACTAAGGAAAGAGTAGCAAAAGAGAAAGCTACTAACCTGTGTGTGGACTAGTTGCTGCATTTGGCAAGTCATTATAAGAAAAACATGAAAATAGAAAAAAATCTGTCTGATTGTAAGCATGCGTAAGAGTGAATAGAGTCTAGAAATTTACGGGTTTTTTTGAAAAGCTAGTGCTTGGAGAGACAGAATTAAAAGACTTTTGATCAAAAAACCATTAAAACTTCTGTGTTGAATAAGGTGAGCAAATGTCGGATTTAAGATGCAGCCTTTCCAACTATTGTTCTGAATGTCTTTAAGGTAACCACTATTATGTTAAGGGAATGATACAAGGAAATTAATAAAAACAAACCAAAACAAAGAAAGAAAGAAAATTTAACAACTATGTCTGGAATGAAGACAAACACGTGACTCGTTACTGAGCTAAAATGCTTGAGGGTTGTCCACTGTAGCAGCCAGTGCTGCTTAACATCTTTATAGGAAAAGGGATGAAGATACATTCTGATATCAGTGAATTCGGGATAGAAAAGTGAGGTAGCTCATTCTTGTTAATAGACGCCCCAATTGTTTTGAAGTAGGGAGTAGGAATGATAAGGTCGAAAGCTGAGGGAGAGTGGCAAGTGAAGGTTAGTGTTATGGGGAATGAAAGAAGTAAAGACTGAGTAAAATCCTTGTTCTGCAATGTTGAGGTCCCACCTGAGGCTCGAGAACACGATTTTGGTGGCTTCAGCCATCTCGAAAGCTAACTTGTTCTATTCAAATTGTCTCCATCCCAGGAAGTTGGTTTGTGCTGGGAGGCAGGAATGCAACCTAGCCGATGGTATTGATCAGGAACCACAAAGCATATCCTGACAGCCCTGATAGTGAGACCAGAAGACAGCAGAACTCCTAAGAGAAGATCATGGCAGCAAGGAAATAAGAGTTGCTGTGATTTAAAAAATAAATAACTAAATAATCGGAGTTGAGGGTATGAAAGAATTGAAGCATTAAGGCTGTAGAGAGAAATGTTGGAGTGGTGTTTCTGATTACAATACTAACAGGCGCTACAGAGTAACCGAGTGTATTGGTGGTTAAGGTAAGATAGAAATAAAACTTTATTTGAATCCAAGATAACGAGGCGCAGAAAGAACTAAGATATTCATTATCACCATGAACACTGAAATCACCCAGGCAGCTGCTTGAAATTTGGAGGTGGAGAGAAGACATCAAAAACTTCGTAGGATACAAAGAACTGACTAAGATGTTGTCTAGTGATTGCAGTGACAAAGAATGGGAGTGGCACAGACATATGATATTCATCACAGAGGATGGACGCTTTTCCCCACAGGGGTAGAAGAGTAATGCTTAAGAAATGGCAGTAAAGAGATAGAAGAATGCTTAGCTCACCTTCAGGCATTCACCCGTGTCGTTGTTGGGTATGGCAGCACATATACTTCTCCACATAAACAAACAAAACAACTAGAAAAATAGTACCCTCGGTGGGTCAGTAAGTCTTTCTTAATGCAGGAGGTAGCTAGATGATTCGATGAAGAGGCTGACGATTTAGGAAGGCTGCTTATCACAGAATTAGGTTCTGCAATTAAAAGTGAAAGGTTTTAGAGCTTAACAGGCAGAGCAATGTGGAAGTGTGCGTAAATGAGATTGGAGGGTGTGATGTTTTAGATGGATGCTGAAGGGAAAGAACTTGAGGCCTGGAGGGTTCCATTAGCCAACAGTCATTTGGAAGTAACTGCTACCACAGCAAGGGAGGCTCGGTGGGGCGAGGATGGAGTGGAAGGAGACCTCAGCATGAGTCTGAGTGTGGTAGAGCTATGGCCAGGAGGTCTGCGACAGTGCATTCCAGACCTGTATGTGCAACGATTTATGTCATAACACCCTACGTAGCCTAAGATAATTTCATAAAATCTCTTTCTGGCTGAAGATATAGGGGAAAAGATCTATTTAAGCAATTATTTCAGGAAGAAAGATGGCAGAGGCTCGGGGGGAGATAGAGGAAAAAGAAGGAGAACCTGCGATAGGCAAGGAGAAGGAAAAGAGGGAAAATCGAATCATTCTGTTAGTAGTTGCATGTGATTAGTAAGGGGACGAGAATTAGCCAAGGGATCAACCGGCTTGCGGAATGGATTCTTCATTGTTTTCCTGTGAAGGTTGACGGCCTCTGAAAATAAAAATTAGGAATGCAGAATGAAGGTATTCTTTTCAAATACTTGCCCAGTTGCTGTGGGCCAGAACTTGGATCAAAGAGTCCCCAAGTATTTATTCTGTTAACGGTAAGTTAATGTGTATGGTATAAATCTGGATATTTATAACCTGAGGCTTACTTTATGTTAGAATATAAACTCCTCATGGGCAGGATCTATCTCTTTTCCCATTTATGGAAGTGTTTTGTATAAAGACATGCATAAAACACCTTTAATAAAGGTGTTTGATAGCCTGATGACAATACTTACAATTTAATATCAGAGAAGCCAGAATCATTTCGTTCTCTAATTCACTATCTTCTAGCGAAATTAATGTTTAATCCTAGACGAAAATATGGGAAATCTTCCTTCTGTTGCCCTACCATAGAGCGATTCATTGCACAACAGCACACACACACACAGCTCACCTCACTACACACATGTATAAACACATACACATATGCTCACACAATCACATAACTATGGCTAGGTATCTATGTATGAAATGTGTGTATACATAAGACATGTCTTTGCAGTTAAACTAGAAACTTTCATGTGTTCCTTTATAGCTACTATATTTCACATGCAATGAAATGTACTGCTACTATATTACAGTCTGATTTTTATACAGCACCATTTTAATGGCAAGTAAAGCTACAGTTTTATTTTAAGATAATTAACAAGGGTGATAGATTTTCTCCCACAAGTTTACAAAGCTACATCAAAAAGTTATGTATATTTTAATATAGAGAAAAAAGTGTTTTTACTGAGCTAGATTCTACACCAGTAAAGATTCATTTTAGTAATAGATTTTGGTATTTTGGAAAGTACATTAATTCCTTAGGACAAAGCTATGTATTCTTTAGCTGTTTCATACTGAAGCATGTTTATGTAAGTACTACTACCTATGCTTAAAACAGGTTTTTTTTTCTTTTTCTGAAAGGCTGATAATTTCTCTTTTTCACTCATATGGCAGATATGCTGTAATTATTAATATTAATAAACCACTCACCTGAGGAAGAACACAGCTATAAATATTATTATCACAATTCATAATTGATAATCTTTCTGAGTGTTGTAGTCAATAATTCAAATTCCCTGCAGCATTTGTTTTTGCCCTTGCTGTATTTAAGACTTACAGAACCCTGTTGATCGAGACATAGATTTACATATTTTGTTCTGGAAATATCAGTGCTTCATTTTGCTCACGTTCTGTACATCTGTGTACAATTGTCCACTGTTGAGAAAAACCTCTTTATTCAGTGTAGCTATTGGAAAAAAATTACTCTCTTCTGTGCTGTTTACTACTTGGTGAATATCTGCAGCCTATTTGCATCAGGGTAGGAATTCTTCAATTAAGTGACTCCCCAGAGGACCTGTACCGTTTTGTACCATAAAAGTGACTTGACAAGAAAGGAAAAAGAGAGGACACATTTTTTTTCAAGTCTCTCCAAGTGACCTAATTTCATTCTTACAGATAGCGGCTTATTTAGGTTCCCTGAAAGCCAACTTCATGATAAAGATTTGAATGCAGGACGTTTATTGAGACACGGTCGGGAAAACAACAGCTGAGAAGTGGAGAAGGAAGCAGGATTGAGAGAAGGGCAAAATTTAACTGGGAGCAATTGCAACAGAGGCCTTAGCCAGTCTGGCGGGCAGTTCTGGAGCTGGGAGGGCACTTTGGAACCCTTTCAGACTGAAGCCAGGGCATTTGCACTCCTGTAGTAGCCCGCCACTGATGCAGGATTCCCCAGAGGGAGAAAGAACATTTGTTGAGGCAGCCATGTGCCAAGAGGACACACCTGGAAAGGAGGGCGTGTGTGGGCACAGCCAATAAGGAGGGGTAACGGCCTCAGTGCGGAAGGGAGGATCTAGTTAACGCACCACAGTATCCACTACAGGTAGCAAAAATATATTAATGATTGTTGTTTTACTCCTCAGTCTTCTCTGATTTTAAAACCTAATCAATGATACTTTCTTAGAAATCGCCTGATGGGCCCTAGGATCATTCTTATCTATGTCAGCTCTGAGAAGCATGAGTCTATTGTTATGTATCGATTAGATTTCTGTGACATGTTTTTTTATCAAAAACTCAAAACTCAGTGCAGAGAAAATTTAAAACACCACAATTTAAACAGTGCTGCTATTCCTTGCACTTGAAATAAAAAGAAAAATATAAGAACAACGTAAGAAAACATTTCTTAGATAAAATCAATATAAGAATTATAATCAACATCTTATTAATGGTGAGATAATTTCTTGACAAGAAATTATGCAATAGGAAGAGAAGTCACACAAATTTCAGTCTGAAGAAAGAAATTGCAAAGAGGATCAGAGAAATATTTTATATAGATAACTATATGCTGCAGAGTATAAGCACAACACTTGAAATTTAATATATTTTGTAGATGTCACTAAGACTTATTTAATTGGCAATCATGAAGATAATATGACAACATTAGAATGATTCTAAGTCATTACAAGTTTTAACTGCAAAATAGAAACACCTGCATCTCTCTGTTCAAAATAACCTCAGAAAGTAAAGTATCTATCTACTTAGCTGAACATTCACACATTAATTCATTCAGCAGAAGTTTATGGAATACCGACTATGTATCAGGCACTGTTGTAGGGATAGAAAAGTGAATTAAAAAAATACAGTTGTTTTCCTAGTCTTAATTTTCTCCCCTCTCTGTTACCATAGCCACTGAAAGATGTAAAATGCCCTTCTACTGTGGATAGCTCTTGATTTTAGAAATGGTCATGTGCTTTCACGTGGAAGATAAAAGGGACCATATAGGGTTGATGGTGTGTTGGTTGCAAATCTAGGACTCAAGAGGCTTTTCTTTTTCTACTTACTCTCTTTTACCTCTTGTCACCACAATGAAAACATATCTGGACAACTTTTCTGATCTCAGTGGGAGAAGGAGAGACACAAAGAGACAAGGTACCCCTTGCTGAGCACATATTAGATTGGTTGACCTCTAGCCAATTCACACTTTCAGGAAGAAATAAATGCTCATTTTTGTATTCCACTGAATTTTGGAGTTTGTTATATGTAATTTTTGTAATAGTAGCTAACTGATGAAATATATCTTCAGGGATTTCATAAATAAATGTGATAGAAAAACATATGGATACAACATACACAACACAATTTGGTAAATCATATAATAGAGATAGGAACTAAATCCTGAAATAAATGAGAGAAAAAAAAGTTGCCTGAAATAATCAAATATTAAAGCATAAAATTGTGACATTGTGAGAACAAGCAATAAATTACCTAACATTATAGAGAACATAGACCCAGGGATTGTTTTTAATATAAAAATCACAAAACTGGCACTAATTCAGGATATACAACTACTCAGATACCCAATTCTAATTCTTCTAAAAGCAGATCATCCAATAAACAAAAGAAAAAAACAGAGTTAATCTTTCAGCCAAGTTATTCTCTCAACAGATTGAGAAGGTCAGTGAGAAAAACTGCTTACTCTGGATTTAATTTTTACCTAGCAAATAATAACATGTTAGGGAACTAAATCATAGGAAATAATATCCAAAATTTGGAATCTGCTACTTTAGACAACTTTTAAATAAATTTTATATCAGAATAATTCTAGATTTATAGAAAAGTTGCAAAGATAGAAAGTTCACATATACTCCACACTCAGCACTACATGTGTTGAGGAGGAAGAGATAGAAATCCAAAATGACTTTTCTTGTTTCTGGCTTGGGCAAATTGCATTCCCATGTGAGTGGTAATTAGGAATTTATCTCATGAATTAATTTTTGAAATAAAATAACATAATCTTATTCTTAATTTTTAAAAATACTTCAGAGACTCTATTCAAATACCAAGCATGTACTTACATACTTATATACAACAGGGGTTTGTTTATTTGTTTATTCAATTTGGATTTACTGATGCATATGCAAATGGCGGCCCTGTTCTTCTAAACATGGTTGAAGGGTAAAATACTAAAATATTAAATCTATGTCACAGTATGGTAAAAGAGAAGACCTGTTTCCCTCTGGTTGTTGTTGCCCTAGATTGTTTGAAGCGATGGCTGAATCATTGAATATGCGGCTCAGTGTTGCCACGTCGTGAAATATTGATGATGGATTACAGTGAAGCAATTTGGGGCACTGATGTGAGAGGTGCTATCCAAATTGAAGTTGGAATTTGTTTGTAGGCAACACATGGCAAGGTTTACCAGCATCTGTGAACAGCTAATCTCAAGTTCAATTATATTTAAATTGAAAGAGAGAGACCTGCTATCATCATCAGAGGCCAAAGTAAAAATAAAATTTAAAAATTTAAAAAAAAAGAGGCCATTGTGCGACCTAATGAAATATCAAACAAAAATAAATAAATAAATAAGAGCCTCCAGGATCAAGTCTATCAGCTTGTCGCACATTTACAACGAAGGATTTCTCTAAGCAATAAGGGCAGCTTCCAGAGCATAAGATATTGTCTGAGGCAGTGACAGAAAAGTAAAATTTTCCCTGGCAAATGACTCTTCAGTGGCTGTTTGTTCTTTCATAGTAGTTGTCGGGTTCATGCTGCAGTGTCTTTTGTATTATAAATAGGTATTTGGTTGCCTACAGAAATGTGTAATGTTCTGGTAGAGATGATATGGAATAGAATGCATTGGACTTGCAAAATTAGTAAGTCAGCAGGGAAGATAAGGCACATTTCTGCCTTCTGAGGCCTTGAAGATAAATCGTCTTTAAAAAGTTGGTTGTTAGAAAGTAAATTTTGAGGATCCTGGAAAACCCACGTGGTGACCGAGTTGTAAAGGGGAAGGCTGGGGAGGAAGGGGATACTGCAGACAGTCAATGCCAAAACTGATGGAAAACAATATGAACCAGGCACAATGGAGGCACTACAGGCAGGTAACGACAACCCCTTACCCCATTTTCTCTTCCTGATACACTACATAAACTGCCCTGTATCCCCCATTTAATTGTTCATATTAACGAGTTTTCAACTCTTTAGAGATTGTAGATGGTAGGCGTTAAGATGAATAGAATGATTTGCTGCAGGCTATCTCCCAATAGAACATATAACAGGAGAATTTTAGAATCTAAGTGAGTTGTAATTCAGGAATCAAGAAGGGTCCTATAGATATTGGTACTTTCCATCCATGTTCTTCACAACCCAGGTAGTACGCAGTACCCCATCACCCAGGGACTTTGGCTTCCTTTCCTTCCCCTCTACCCACATTTGAAGGCAGTCCTCCCTTCAAAATATGATATACCATCAAAATCTCAGAAACCTTGGCTTTTTGTAGACAACACTTCTGCAGGCCAACTTTCCCAACAGAAGACAAAGGACCAGTCTTAAAAGAATTCTACTTCCAGTGAAGAGCCTATTTACAGTTGCATTAATTAAGAAATGGAGGTCAATTTTCCAAGAACAATTGTGATGCATGTTTTTTCTTTTCCCTGAAATACCCTGATTTAAACCATGTAGAAATATCAAGTCACTTGTTTAAGAAGTTTCTTTGACTTTCTAATCAAATTCAATTTAATTCAATAAAATTTTAATAAGCTGTTATTATTTTCCAAATTCTGTTCTAAGCCAACAAATGTGAACAAGACATGGCTTCTGACTTCAACACCAGTAACAGATTGGTATAAAGAAAATCACTGTGCAATATATGTTCCATGACAAAGGAATGCTCCAAATCCTTAGACTACATAAAGCAGGGAGTGTCTTTCTATGCCTTGGGAACACAGGAAGACAACACAAATGATTTTTAAGCTTCATTTTGAAGATTATATTTATCAGAGCCCCTAAAAAAGCCAAAAATATGTGCAAAGATCACAGACAAGAAAGAACAGCAGAATGTTTGGGGAACTTAAAGTGGTGTAATGTATCCAGCACCCTAGATATGTGCCACTAGGAGACATGACTAGTTGGACTGTGTCTAGATATAGATCCAACATAATGGGTCTTATGTGCCAAAGAAGGGGTATAGATTTTATTATTAAGGTAGCTTTTGTGCATAGACTGGTAAAGTCAGACTGGGTACAAGAAGACTAATTGGAATAGGAAAAAATATTGAAGAGTTTTTTTAGCCAAAAAAAAAA
>NW_012140747.1:3792443-3798970 GCF_000956105.1 Propithecus coquereli | reverse complement strand
AAAGCAGAGATGGGGACAAGCACTACCAATTCCTTGACTTTAATAATTATTTTATCCTGTCACCAAAGGACAAAAAACAGCAGAAGTAAGTGGTTTTTGTGTCTCTGCTGCTAATTGTGTGTGCAAGAGAAACATGGCTGCATCTGCCTTCATTCATACTATGCTTCGTGTATATAGGGGAGGTTTACAGTTAGAGGAAAGCACACTTATGTGGAAGACAGGAGATTCAAATCTTGTTCCTATTAAACGTTTGTAATCTTAACTATCTTTGGTTCAATTTCTTCATCTATAACTTGAAGCTTATTACAAAATATTCTTCAAGGGCTCTTCGTGGCAAGCTGTGTGACATTGACCTGAATATATCATTCAGGATATATTTAGTCCAATGGAAAATCAGGAATTAAGCATTCATTTCAAAAAGAAAACAAAATAATGATGTAAAGTAGTATCTACACAACCTAGGATTTTTTTTAAAGTATCAATTCTCCAGGATTCCAAATTACAAAAACAAATTCTTTTTACAAGATAATCTTTGACTCCATCCCCATAGATACATACAGACTTCAAGTTAAATGTTCCGGAAAGATGAATAATCATTCTTATTTATGTTAAAGTCTAACTGGGAAAATATGACTATGTTTTTAAATAACATAGTCTACTAATATTTAAATCTAGATCATTTTTTCCTGTGCCTACTTGTGGTGGAGAACAACCAGTCATCATTCCTGATATAATAACCTTTCATAAGATGTGCTTAATATAAATTACATTTTTATTATTATTACTAAGCTACTGCTGTTATATTCATGGTACTTAAAACAATAGTTGTCCACAATTCTCTTATCCCTCCACGCAGAGTCCATTTACTGCACTTCCTCCCTTCACTGCTGATTACTTCAAAGGAATGAAGAGAGCACAGGGAGGCCGTGTCCTTCGTTCAGATTAAATAATTAATTGAGTAAATAAAATAAAAGCCAGGAAGAAAGGAGCTAACTGCTCCTTATAAATGTTTACTTGGTTTGCCTTAATGTCCATGGGTATCAGTTCTTTATCAAAACCTGGATACTATTTATGAGACAGGAACATATTAAATGGTAGAAGAAAAACAAACAAGCAAACAAAACACTGATCTCATTAGCCTTGGTTAATGGAAAGACCGTTTTTCAGCATCCTCTGCTAACCACAAACAAATGAAATTTGCAAGATTTTTTTAACTCATCTCCAGATTTCAGTATTATTTGTGTGGTTTTATATGTCACGGTCCTTAGTTTGTTTTACATTATTTTTCTCTTCTCCCTGATTATCCACACCCTACGCTGTTTTCAAAAGACTTATCGGAATATTCCAGCTTATATTCACTTCTGCCTCCTAGCAATTTGGATTATGCCTAAAAATGTAGTGCCTATTCCACCCGAAGGATGGACATATTTGAAACTCAGACTTAGGGGGCGAGGGGGGGCAAGGGCAACATACGTAACCTAAACATCTGTACCCCCATAATATGCTGAAATAAAAAAAAATGTAGTGCCTATTTATATAATATAGTGCATAGTCCTTTGTCAGACATACATGAAACTTTTATTTCTATAATCCCGATTCAAAATTCTTGATTCAGTAAAGCAGACCTAATACTTGTTTTCATATCCCCAAAATCACAGGTAACCCATGCCAGCATTGGTTATATACCTGATGCTCTATAAATGTGTCTATTGGTTGCTTTCAATCAGGCTACTATATTGCCCAATTCCAAATATTACTATTCATATAGCATTCAGCATGAATAATATTAGCACTGTGAAGATGGTAGTGGTCATCAAGATCAAATGCAATAAAATACAATTTTGATGGTGTCCCTTGAGTTGTTCATTGTGTTGACCACATTAAGCCTTCTTTGAAAGTGTAGATGAATGATGATGGTTTTAAGGAAAATGACAAAACAGCAATTAATTTATTTTTAAAAGAAAATACAGCACCACTGCAATGATTCAAATTTTCCAGAAACTAAAAGTAAATGCAATTATAAAATTAGACTCGGTTCAAAATTCACTAAATCTAGAAATATATAATATAATCTATTATTCAGAATATTTACATAGGTCCACTATCTGCTAGGCACAGTGAAGTGCTAGAGAGACAATGATGTACAAGGTACATTCCAGTACTTGAAGCTCTCAGTCTTTTCATGTGCTAGAAAACAGACCATAAGACAATTCTGTAAATCTTACGTCAATTCAAACACAGGGTATTAGGGAAATGTAGAGGAGGCACGTCTAACCAAAATGTGTAGCTGATGGAAGAAAGAGTTAATAGTGAATTCTAGGAAGAAGCAGTGCCTACAAAATTCTGAAAGGAGTAAGACAGACTGAAGTTGAGAGGACTCTCATTCTAAACAGGTAGCAACATAAAGAAAAAAATGTCAGGAGATGGTATGTGTGTGTGGAAGGAACTAGATGTACTGTCTTACTCCTGTCAGAAGGGTCATTATCAAAAAGTCAAAAACTAGAAAAAATAGATGTTGGCACAGATGTGGTGAAAAGAGAACATTTATACACTGTTGAGGGGAATGTAAATTGTTACAAACTCTATGGAAATCAGTGTAGAGATTCCTCAAAGAACTAAAAGTAGATCCAGCAATCCCACTACTGGGTATCTGCCTAAAGGAAAAGAAGTAATTATATCAAAAAGACGCTTGCACTCATATGTTTATTGCTGCAAAATTCACAATTGAAAAGATTGGAATCAACCTAAGTGCCCATCAACTGATGAGTGGATGAAGAAAATGTAGTGTGTGTGTGTGTGTGTGTGTGTGTGTGTGTAAATGTAAATTATTACCGCTTTATGGAAATACATACACACACAGAGACACACACCACACACACCATGAAGTACTGCTCAGCGAGGGAGATAATGAAATAAAGCCTTTTGCAGCAATTTGGATGGAACCGGTGACCATTATTTTAAGTAAAGTAACTCAGGTACAGAAAAACAGATATTGCATATTCTAACTTATAAGTGGGAGCCAAGTTATGGGTATGCATGGTCACACAGAGTGTCACAAAGAATACTGAAAATTCAGAAGAGGGAGATTGAGAGGGGGTGCGGGATGAAAATTACCTAATGGGTACAATGTGTGCTATTCGGGTGATGAGTACACTAAACATCCACCACTATACACTTCATCCACATAACAATAAACCATTTCTACAGCTTAAACCTATTGAAATAAATTTAAAAAGATAAGGGAATGGAGAGCTTTAAGGAAATCGAGGTGCCGATCTAGTTTTGCCACTTCCCAACAGTATGGCCAAGCAGTTTACTTCATCTCTCTGATTCCCAACTTCCTCGTTGTTCTTAAAATGAGATAATAATAGTAACTCCTTCATAAAGTCACTGTGAAATGTGGGATGAATTAATGAATATCAGATGCATAGCACAATCAAGGCATATAAGAAAATGCAAGTAAATGTTTGTTCTTGTTAATATGAGTGTTATCCTGGATATTGCGATTAAAAGTCTGAAATATGACAGCTGTCCTTAGAACTTGGAAGTTAGTAAATTATTGGTGATTTGTAGAAGACCAATTTTGGTGATGTGCTAAGAATAGAAGCCAAATTATAGTGGATTGGAGAGTGAAGGAAAAGATAGAAATGACTGTTAACAACTTTTTTCAAGAAGTTTGGATGATACGGAGAAAAAGAAATTTGATAGTAATTGGAAAAAAAACGATGTTTGATATAACCAGGAATTGTTTTGGAAAATATTTGAATATGTTTATAAACAAAGAGGAGCCAAGAGTGATTAATAGGAGAGATACATGCGACAGAGGAAGTATTTTATTCCTAGCCCCAGAAGTTACTGGATTTAAGAAGCTAAAGGTCTCAAGGCTGTAGTATCAGAAACTATAGAAGAGGGTAAGAATGGATGTGGCTGTAATTGTGCAGATAGTGGAAAATATGGAAAAGTAAACAAAAACCACATCTGGAGATATTTTTAAAAAGTATTTTACATTACTAATTTTTATACCTTTTTATTTATTTCCTTTTAAAATGTTCTTGCATGCTTTATAAAGATACCTATAGTCATTTGCCTCTTAGCAGTAGGCCAAGAGCTGTTTGCAGACCCAGCTGAATTTCTAAAACATTCTGGCTTGCACTGAGTGCAAAGTTGGCAAATGGAGCATGGCTGAAGCATGTAGTGAAAGCAAGTATCATTTTTAAGAAAAGTGGTAAAAATCCTGACCAGTTTATGTAAAATGACACATGGTCAGTGCTTGGTCCAGTTGAAGCTGAAGGACTTGAATAATTAGTGGAAACAATATACAAAATCATGGTGTTTCGTTGTTTGTTTTGCAACAACAGACAAAATTTCAGTTCTATCAACAGAAAAATAGAATTATAGCACTGATCCAGGGGTGGGATTTTTCTGACTAGGTCAGAAGGAAAGGTAGGGGGACAAGGGAATGCATAATGTTTATAAGAGTATAATTTAAAATATTAACACTTAAGTTTAGAATAGACAACGAAAGAAGAGAAACCAGAAAGTAGTTGGTAGATTTGATAGGAAATGGAGCACTCTATGCTGAGAGAAAGGAGTAGATATAAGGGCAAAAATAAGTAGGGCAACTTCAGTCAATATTTAATATCCCACTCCAGGTGCATTAGGTACCATGTCCAAAATAACAAGAATAATTGTAGATCCATTGACTACTGAAATAAAGGTAAAACCTAAAGTACAAGAGGTATCTACTTCACTCTTCATTGCAGGTTTTTGTTTTCCCAAGGAGAGCTCTCAGGTCCAGTGTGAAATGAGGCTTCTCTAGTCCCCCTTTTATTTCCTCATGTGGGAATAGTTCTTACTTTTCAGGAAATCCAAGTTCCAGAGTGTTTATGCCTAAAACTTCTTCCACTAACATGACTTATTTATAAGCTTAAACATCAACAGTGCATCTTAGAGCTCAGAACATTATACTTTAATTATAAAAAAAAAAAAAAAAAAAAGCCCAAACTCAGTAGAAAAGACCCCTTTGGTCAAAACACTTGGACATTTGGGGAAATTTGGAACTTCTTGCTCAAAGCTATCTTAAATCTAATGAAACACTAAGGATTTCTAATTCTTTTGTTGTAATAAAATAACCAAGTAGCATTTATATTTATTTCTCCAATAGTTGAACAGACTATACCTCAATCATTAATCCTCCTGTAAGAGAATAAAGTGGAATAATAAATCACCAGTACAGATATGCTCAATTTGATCAATGTTTCTCTTCAGAAGGAGTAAATAATAAAGCAACACCCACTTTGCAATATTTATATACCACAACATTCTGTCCCCCAGGCATGGGAATTAAGAGGAAGCAAAACCTCTCCACTGCAGACCTCCGGCAGGGGTGGAGAACCTGCAGCCTCGGGGCCACATGTGGCCCTCTGGATCCTGGAGTGCAGCCTTTTGACTGAATCCAAATTTCACAGAATAAATCCTTTTAATAAAAAGTTTGGATTCTGTCACAGGTCGTACTTGGGGATCTGGAGGGCCACATGTGGCCTTGAGGCTGCAGGTTCCCCACCCCAAAAGCAAGAAGTCATCATTTACAAGGCAAATAACACCTCTTCCAAGAGCAGTGTGTTACTTTCTCAGGAAAGAACTGCCCTAATCTTCAACCTCTTCCTTCTCTAAGGAAACCAGCAGCAGCTTATTGCATTAATCATTCTAACTGGCAAGAGAAAGGGAAAAGCATTTAGAAAGGAACTACTCCACACTGAGCATTTTACATAAATTTCTGACATAATCCTCAAAACACAATTGTGAAATTGTGAAATCTGTTTCCAAAGAGAAAAACTTTGGCTTAGTAGCTTAGTATAAATTCGAATGCCACACATAAATCAAGCTTGGTTTGAATGCTGATTCTCCTGCTGAATGTCTTACATCCACCTGCTCTCTGCCATACTGTGTGTTTTATTAGGAAGAAATGTTTGATTCAAAGTCCCTTATTCCAAAGACAAGTTAAATTCAATATCTCTAGCAAATGCTTCTTTAGGTAAAATACTTACGGCTGGTAAAAATAACCAACGAATAAAAATGTTTATGGCCACGCACCCTGGAGAGAATATCAGAACCTTCAGGAATGAATATGACTCTTAGAAGATTCAGGGACAGGGTATGTGTATTTTATAAAGCCTCCAGAGTCTCTAGGTGATTTTTAATTGTGTTAGTGACCCCTCTCCCTCTCTAGACCACACTAGCTGAAAAATCACTCTTCAAGTGTGTTAGGTAGAGTAGTGTTAAAATGGTTGCCCTTTGTTCAAGCAGGGTACAAGTGAGTAATAACAAGGCTGATAAGTTGAAAAAATGAGAGATGAAGAATAGTGATATTGTAATAGTTGAAGAACATGAGCCTGGGAGGTCATCAAAAATGAAGTCAACAGTGCATGTGAGTGGATTAATAAAATGTGGTATATGTATACCATGGAGTACTATTCAGCTTTAAGAAACAATGGTGATATAGCACCTCTTGTATACTCCTGGATAGA